>NC_133536.1:14147302-14450332 GCF_048544455.1 Silene latifolia
CTAGGAAATCGTGCCGGGAGAAGCCACACGGTGCGATTGAATGAAGGGACTTGTACTTGTAATAAGTGGCAAAACTTTCATTATCCTTGTTCACATGTAATGGCGGTATGTCGTGCTTTTTCGATCGACGTGGATCAATATGTTGACCCTTTGTACTCTTCCGGGGAATACCATGGTAGTTATCGCACAATCTTTCAACCAATTCCGGATGAGGGTTATTGGAGACCATGGACGGATAAAACATTGATTCCAAATTATGCTTTGATGAGAGGAAAGGGAAGACCAAAATCAAAAAGAATTCGTAATGAAATGGATGAGAATTCCAAGTCCTCTTATAGTTGTAGTTTATGCAATATAGAGGGTCATAACAAGCGGTCATGTCCAACAAGGGGGTAATTATTTTTTTTATAAACAATGTTATTAATATTGTCATTATTTTTTTTATAAACCTTGTTTATTTTTATTTTGTAGTTTGATGTAATTTTATTAATGATTTGTGAAGGTCAAATGGAGCCGGGCCCAGTGGATCCTAGCGTTCTCACCTTGCAGTCGGACCATAGAAGCACGGACATTTGGGAGGGAGAGGTAATATGTCGTCATTTTATTCACTATGTTATATATTTTTTTTAAATGATTTGTTAAGGTCAAATGGGTTTTTATACTTCTTTTTATTTATTTTGAAGGATGTCGGCACACTCAAATGTAGAAATCATTTATTTTCCAAAAATAAATTCACCGTTGCCCCGGCCGTCGAGAATTTTATTAGTGGAACACAATTTCATGGTATTCATAGGTTAGTTTATGTTGTCGCCCGTCCCGATATGATAACTGCATTAGTTGAGCGTTGGAGACAAGAAACCCACACTTTCCATTTACCGGTTGGAGAAGCCACCATCACTTTGCAAGATGTCGGTGTTTTGTTGGGTCTAAAAGTGGGTGGGTTGCCTATCACGGGCAAAAGTGATTATATTTGGTCCGAGTTATTGAATGAGCACCTAGGTAGGCGGCCACCTCCCGATGCATTAAAGGGTAACACATTGAAGTTATCTTGGTTAAGAACCCATTACCAAGACCTACCCGAAGATGCTAGTGAGGTGCGAGTACATAGATTTGTGAGGGCTTATTTGTTATACTTGATTGGTACGGTGCTCTTTCCGGATAAAAGTGGGAATAGAGTACAATTGTTATACTTCCCCCTTTTGATCAATTTGGATAGATTGAATGAATATAGTTGGGGGAGTGCGACACTTGCTTACTTGTATAGACATTTGTGTACGGCTTCTAGGAGAAGAAGCATTGAGATAGGTGGTTGTCTTCTCCTAATGCAACTTTGGTCTTGGGAGCATATATCTATTGGTCGTCCAACCATTATGTTACCTCAAATAGAGGGGGAAGAGAACCCTATTGGTTCACAAGTAGTCCCGGTGTTGACCCTCTAGGTTGTAGGTGGCTAAGAGTGAACCGTTCTTATACGGATCACTTGCTTGGATTAGTCACATTTAGGCATGCTCTTGATACTATGACCGACTCCATGTTTACTTGGGAACCATACTCTAGGGAAGTCCTTGCCCTTCTCCCCGACATTTGTACCGAAGACCCTTATGAGTGGATTGTAAATGCACCACTCATTTGCTTTGAGGCGGTTGAGTGGCATTATGCGGAGAGGGTTGTTAGGCAATTTGGTTGGCATCCAACGCTACCCAATTCGTGCAAGACTTCTAAGAAGTTGCACAAGATAGATCGACGGGGAAATGCGACTAATTATGAGGAATTGCATAGATTGAGCATTGACAAGTGAAACAACCGCAAATCAAGATTGACTCCTCGCGGTCTTCCCTACAAGGGTTATCTTGACTACAATGATCCATACCTTGAATGGTATCGTAAAATCACTCGTCTAGTCATTAGCCCGCTTAGTGCCGAGACACAAAACAAGGATTTATATGAGAAGAGACACAATTTCTATCCAAATGCGGCGGACAATATGTTACTTGTAAGTAATTCTTTCTATAATTTTATTTCTTTGCTATTTAATTATTTTTACCAACCTTTACATGTTTGCTATTTAATTATTTTTAACAACCTTTGTATAATTTGTTATTTGTTCAATTTTGTAGAGTCAAGGTCATGTATACAACTATGAACGTGCCACAACTATGCTTGGTGAGATGCCGGATGGTGTGCCACTATCACATGTAAACATGGTGAAAGAAATGCAGTCAATGTCACTCGAGTGCTTGCAACGCACGGGACACGGGCATCTAATCCTACCTACCGAGGCCGATCATCCAAGCCCTCCACACAATGAACCTCGAAGATATGACTTACGACACCGAGCGGTTCAACTTACCCCTATCCAAGAGGAGGCGACACCGAGCGGTTCAACTTCAAAACAAAAAGGAAAGAGGCCACGCTCGAGATTGGCCGAAGATTAGTTTGATTTCAAAGTAAAATTAGTTGGAATTGTTAACAATGTAAAACACTTTTAGCTACTTTGTTTGAACTTTAGATTTGGTACCTTATAAGTACTTTGTATGCACTATCTTTTATTTTACGTTTTCAATCAAATGAAACATGTTTTCGGAAAT
Organism: Silene latifolia; assembly: GCF_048544455.1. Lineage (NCBI taxonomy): Eukaryota > Viridiplantae > Streptophyta > Magnoliopsida > Caryophyllales > Caryophyllaceae > Silene > Silene latifolia. Next base: position 14,149,891 of record NC_133536.1, read on the forward strand.
TCAATCATGTGTGTGTGTGATTGTTCATGCTGAGTTTGGAGCTTTATTTGCAGTAGAGCTGATCATATGGCCCAGGCCCGCTAGCCCGGTCCGGCCCAGCCCGATTTTTCCCCGGGCTTGGGCCTCGATTTTAGGCCCGAAAAGCCCACGGCCCGAAGCCCATGGCCCGATTCAATATAATAGGGCCGGGTTTAGGCCGCTTTTACGGCCCGAATTTTGGCCCGGCCCGACCCGAACATATGCAAAATTTACGAATATGTACAATTTAAGAATGTTAATAAGCATTAAGTAAAATAATTAACCAATCAATTGTTGTATTGTAAATAAGCCGTAATAACTTGTTTACATGTATTAGTCTGATAAGGCTTAGTATTTTCCTTCAACAGTATTTATATGATAAAAAATGAGCTAATGATTTTGTATCATACTAATGCCGATAAATTGTTTACCATTATCGGCGTGCTAAGTCAATGTTTTTGAGCCTAAAGAAAAACAAATATCAAATCAATTACAAAACTACAACAACATACAGTGAGCACCGCACTAAAATATATTATTACACAACTAAAAATTGTGCATTTAGTTTGTATGAGTCACATGAAGCAGTACGTTCATAAAAGCTACATTAGGTTACTACTTCTTAATTGTAATACTCGAAAAAAATCACACAATTCTATACGAAATTTTTGATAACAAATACACAAAGTATTATAACTTCATAATGGGGATTTCTAAACTTATTTCAAGGGAAAAATATTTAGCCCGAATTGGCCCGAAAGCCCGCATGGGCCGGGTTTGGGCCGACAAAACAGGCCCGCACTTGTAGCCCGGCCCGACCCGACCCGTGCACTTGGGCTTAATTTAATGCTTGGGCCCGGCCCAAACCCGGCCCGGCCCAAACCCGGCCCGGCCCGGCCCATGATCACCTCTAATTTGCAGGTTTCTGTTATTGTATTTGGTCTCAAATCGTGGGTGGGAGGTAGCTGTAGTTACAGCTTTTATTTTTTTCAAAAACTTAGCAAAGCCGCTAAGGTCCTCAGCGGCTTAGGGGGGTTTTTCTTTTTTTTTTTGTGAAAATTACACAAAGCCGCTAAGAACCTCAGCGGCTTTGCGTGTTTTTTCGCATTTCTGGAGTCCAGTAGCTACTGGATTGCTTCAGCATTTTTTTTCTAATTTCCACATGTAAAGCCGCTAAGAACCTCAGCGGCTTATGGTGTTTGCTTTTTTTTTTTGAAAAGTTGATAAAGCCGCTAAGAACCTTAGTGGCTTTAGCTCTTATTATTGCAATTTTTTAGTCCAGTGCACTGGATTGAGGAAAATGGTTTCGTTGTAAAAAAAGAAGGAAAGCCGCTGAGAATATTAGCGGCTTTGTTGAAAATCTGCGAAAAAAATAAAGTGATGACGTGGACACTAGAAACGTAAATAATTTCAACTCAACGCTAATTATCTAATTAGTTTACTTAGGGTCCTGATTTTCGCAGTACACATTTTACTCATCGTAGTACACTATTGACAGTTATACCCCTCTCATTTCCCCTTTCAATTTCTCTCTCTAAATTCTCTCTAATCTATTCTCTCTAATTTTACGTATCATTCTCCTCTAATTTCACCCACCCTATGTACTGCGTTCATAAACTATTTACAATAATTCGCAACTCGCATTATCATTCGGGTCTCTACACCAAAAATTCATGTCAATGAGTAGACTTATTTTTGTGATTTAAAGTTCTAACATCAAATCATCAATTATCAGCAAGCAGGCAGTAAAGATTTGCATTGGCAAATTGAACATTGAAGGAAAAAAAAAGAAAGAAAGAAATATGTAAACCCGTAGTACATACTGTACTAAATTGAATAAACCAATTATCACCACCAGATTTACGTGATTTGAACAGAAATTGAAAATCTAGGGTTTGCTTGAAAGAGGAATTAGTTCAATTAGTTCGATCAAGGCGGGCTGATTATTGGATTTCGTAGTATAATTAAAATTGCGGTGTTTGTTCGACCTTAGATTTGTGATTTGGGGATAGAAATGAGAGCTAGGGTTTGTGTAAAGCTGTGAAGGGGGAAATTAGTTCAATTAATTGTATTGAATTTGGGGGAAAATGCATTAATTTAATCAATAATTTGCAATTAATATATCAATTAGCTATCTACGTACAAATTATCATACATAATTTGTGAAATATGATTAATTTAAGAAAACTGTATTGTTAGAAATTTAGAGAAATTGGTTTAGAGCTCTCTTTCAGTAAGGGGTATCATAATGGAAAATAGTAGGCAAAAAGTACTACAATGAGTAAAATCTGTACTGCGAAAATTAATCACCTTTACTTAATAACGCTAATAAACCAAAAAATTCCCAGATAACACACTCAACGAAATGTTGGCCCACATGAAGCAAGTCCCCATGCACGGTAAAAACGCTAGCTTGCTCTTATGAATTTTAAACAAATTCGTTCAGACTTTTACTTCACCCACGTATCGAAAATGACATATTGTTCATATTTGGACAACTATTAATTTATTAAACTCGTGTAGTTGGTTGATTTGCAATTTAATTTTGCATTACCCCACATCAATATGTCCTTCTTGTCCTTCAATAATGGAAACAAAAATGCCCATAAAAGGTTCTGTATCTTTCACAATAATTCACGTCTCACATTGCCTCTCTTAGTTTCGAGTCATAAATTTATCAATAGTCACAAAATAACATGATGCACGTAAAATGGTCCTTTGACTTCTTTCTAATCCTACTAGGGATTGTGGTGGCTCCTCATTTTATACTCGGAGGAGTCCACGCATACCCTGCCACCGTACACCCTCTTATACCACGTTCTGGTTCAGGAGGTCACCCAATCCAAGGATTAGATTGTTTAAGCTGGCGATTTGCTGTCGAAACAAACAATGTTAGGGATTGGAAGACGATTCCAATGAATTGCGAGAATTATGTTGGTCATTACATGTTGGGGGCTCAATATAAAGAAGATTGTTCTATTGTGACGACTTCTGCTATTAACTATGTTAATAGCCTTAATATTAGTAAGGGCAAAGATATTTGGGTCTTTGACATAGATGAGACCGCCCTCTCAAATTTGCCATATTATGCTAGTCCTAATGTTGAGTTTGGGTAAGCGTGTTCGCTTCTACGTTTATCTTTGTTATTTATAAATTTTATTTAAAATTTTCAATCTATAAACGTTTTATAACGTTAAATACTTGTTGCGCTTCACTTAGCTTATTTATCTTTGTGGGTGCTCCATTTTTTTATATCTAAGTTAATTATTTGTATTTTATGATGATATATTTTTCGGTATATATTATGAAGGGCGTTCCCGTTCAACGAGACAAAGTTCAACCAATGGCAAGTTCAAGCAAGTGCACCAGCAATACAATCGGTTCTTGACTTGTACAAGAGATTGCTAAAACTTGATGTCAAAGTTGTTTTTCTAACCGGAGCTAAAGAAGAATTCAGAGAGTTTAAGGCTCGCAACATGAAGAACGTAGGCTACCATAGATGGCTCAAAATGATACTCAAGTAAGTTTATGTATTTTGATTCAATTTTTTTAACGCACGTTAATAATCTATAAATATAGTAAGATTCACAAGATATACTCCCTCCATATCAGACCAATGGTAACACTTACCTAATATGGCCGTACAACATCAATGGTAACATTCCTTATTTGGCCCACAACATTACCAAGTTATCCTTATACATTTTTGATATTTAACCAAAATGTCATTACATACCCCACCCATCAACCCACAATTACATACCCCACCTATTTTTTTCCCTCTTTACCCTTATTTTTACCCTCTTTTCTTAAAAACCTCATTTTTTACCACGTTACCATTTGTCTGGTATGAAGGGAGTAGTATTCAAGTATAAACTTAACTCTAAGTGAGACAGTGTGTCTCACGTATATAGTATTAAAGGCTGATGACTCCGAGATTTCAAGTTCAATACCGAAAGCCTTTAAAATCTTATAGGTGGATATAATGTGTCATCCACTCTTCAAATCAAAAGTGATTTGATCGAGGCGATGTATTAAAGTCCACAAAATTTCATTGAAGACGGGCGATATCTGTCACAAGCTTGTGACAGATACCGTTTCCTCTCACAAAATACCTATATTGAGAGGTGAGTGGGAAACACATGGGGGGTGCCCCACCTTGTCCCCTCTCCCTTTTTGCGAGAGGTCACAAACAAGACTAACTAATTAAAATCGTATATAACACACACCCACAAAACTATATAAATATTAAGGAAAAATTACAAATAACCACCACGTATTTGCGTATTTTTACAAATAACCACCATGTATTTGTACTTTTACAAATAACCCCCTAACTTTCATCTAAACTCCCCAATCACCACCGTATATCTACCCCAACACTTGTTTTTCTTATTTCCCGACTCATTAAGTAACATTTTAAGTAAAATGCCTATAATACCCTTTCCTTTATTAATCCCATTCCCAAATATACCCATGCATGATGCATCAGCAATACTCTCAAACACCCTAAATCCCCAAATTGTTAACCCCTAATTAATTCACAAAAATCCATCAATTATTTGCTCCCAATCAATCCTTAATTAAATTCCTCTTTCAATTATTGACATAATTTTGACCTCGATATGCTCAAGTGAGCGAACTGTGCTAGTATTGTTTACTAGTTGAAGGTGAGCGAAGAGTGCTAGTATTGTTTACCAGTTGAAGGTTATTTCCAGAACAGCAGTATGTAGCTTCTTTAATTAGGGGCCACAACAAGCTAAATGGTAGTAATTGACTACAATATGTTAGAAACCGTAGAGAGTAGTAATATCGATGTATATTGTTATTCCAAAACTGATTGATTTACATCTTCTGTAGGCTATATATACTAGTTACATAAATATGGAAACGAATAATATTTACAACATATAAGGCAACCATAATATTTCTTGCCTTGGGGAAGCTTTGGCTAGCCGTTAATAGGCTCGGATAGCCGTTGCTTGTGGCTTGGTGTAATACCCCCCCTCAAGTTGGCGCGTGGAGGGACGAGACGCCTAACTTGGAGAGTAACGTATCAAATGGTATGCGCCCAAGTGCTTTGGTAAATATGTCGGCCAATTGAGCCTTCGTGTGAACGTAGCCTGGGCGGAGTGTGCCTTTGAGTATCTCATCGCGGACAAAGTGACAGTCGATCTCAATGTGTTTAGTCCTTTCATGGAAGACGGGATTACGAGCAATGTGCAATGCGGACTGGTTGTCACAAAAGAGATCGATTGGTGTGTCATGCTTGATGGCGAGAAAGGCGAGAAGGCCTTTGAGCCATTTAAGTTCACAGACCGAGTAAGCAATGGCGCGGTATTCGGCCTCGGCGGATGATTTTGAGACGGTGGACTGTTTCTTAGTTTTCCAGGAGATTGGGGAGCCGCCTAGGAACACAATATATGCGGACAACGAACGGCGACTTAATGGACAACTCCCGTAATCGGCATCACAGTAGGCATGTAGCAAAAGATTAGAATTGCGTCGAAACAACAAACCTTGTCCTGGGCGAGTTTTAATGTACCGCACGACTTGTAAGGCTGCTTGCCAATGATCAAGACGTGGTGCGTGCATGAATTGAGCGAGGATATGGACGGAATATAGTAATTCGGGACGGGTAATCGTGAGGTAAACCAGCCGTCCTACCAACCGTCGATAAGCTTGAGGATCTTTGATCAATTGGGAGGTCGAGAGGCTGAGTTGATGGTTGGGATCCATCGGTATTGTCGCGGGTTTCGAGCCGAGAAGTCCGGTTTCTTCGAGTATATCGAGAGCATATTTTCTTTGAGATATGAATAGACCGGTTTTATTTTGTGCAATTTCGAGGCCCAAGAAGTATTTAAGTTGACCCAAATCTTTCATGTGAAAACACTCACTCAAGTATTTTTTGAAGTGCGAGATAGCGGAGGAGTTATTCCCACAGATGACGAGGTCATCGACATAGACCAATACGTGTATTTCGGTATTGGGCTTTGTAAGAGAAAACAAGGAATGATCATACGGGCACTGTTGAAATCCATAAGTTTTAAGAGCAGAAGCAAGTTTAGCGTACCAACATCTCGGGGCTTGTCGGAGACCATAAAGTGATTTTTGTAAGCGGCAGACTTTACCATTCGAGTTCGATGAGTAGCCGGGTGGGGGCTTCATGTATACTACTTCATTAAGATCACCATGGAGGAAGGCGTTGTGGACATCCATTTGATGTAAGTCCCAACTTTTTGCAGCGGCTATGGCGAGTAATGTACGGACCGTGACCATTTTGACAGTTGGAGCAAAAGTTTCATTGTAGTCAATGCCTTCCACCTGTCGATTTCCGAGTACCACGAGACGGGCTTTATAGCGTTCGAGTGACCCGTCAGCGTTGTACTTGATTTTGTAAACCCATTTGGACCCGATGGCTTTCTTATTCGGAGGAAGATCTTCGAGAGTCCAAGTCTTATTTCGTTCGAGTGCTTCGATTTCATTTTGCATAGCGTCGCGCCACTCCTTAACCTGCATAGCTTCACGAAAAGTGCTAGGCTCGTGGTTGTTAGTCACGGCCGCTAAAAAACATTTGTGATTAGTAGAAAATTTGTCATAGCTAATAAAGTGAGAAATCGGGTATTTCGTACCTGAAGATGGTGCCGGTGTAAGGATGGCATGAGTCGATGGTCGTCGTGGGGGTTGGACAAAGCCGGATAAGCGAGAGTTCGGGAACTTGGTGCGTTGCCCTTTGCCCATAGTCGAAGGTTCAGGGGTTTCGTGGGGTGTCTCAGTGTGAGGTGGGTCGTTGGTTTGGGGTGTCTCGGTGTGGGGTGGATCCGTGGTTTGGGTAGTCTCGAGAGTGGGAGGGTCGTTGAGGGTGGTTTCGTGAGGGGTGGAGGACGGGGTTGGTTCGTGGGTAGAGGGGTTTGGGTCGGGAGGTGGCTGGTTGGTGGTATTAGGTGATGGGAAAATGAGTAAAGGGTCATCGGAGGGAGTGGTGTCATCGAGAAAGGAATGAGAGTTTGTGGGCGGGTCGGTTATGTGTAGGTTTTGGTAAGGAAACTCGTTTTCAACGAAGACAACATCACGAGAGGAGAAAAAGGTGCCCGTGTCAAGGTCGTATACTCGCCAACCCTTTTTGCCAAAAGGGTACCCAATGAAAACGCATTTCTTACTTCGAGGGGCAAATTTGTTATTGGGTCGGTTGATGTTACGCGCGTAACAAAGGCAGCCAAATGTGCGAAAATGACCGATGGGTGGTGGTTTTTGAAAGAGAAGTTCGTAAGGGGTTTTACCTTTGTGTAAAGAAGAAGGGGTACGATTGATGAGGTATACGGCGGTTAGGACACATTCTCCCCAAAAAGAAATTGGTAGACTTGCTTGAAATAAAAGAGCACGAGCGACATTTAAAATGTGTCGATGTTTGCGTTCGACTCTCCCGTTTTGTTGAGGGGTGTCAACTTGGGAGGTTTGAAAAATAATTCCATTTTCGAAGAAGAAATCATTTAAGGATGTGAATTCGGTGCCATTGTCGCTTCGTAAGGTTTTTATTTTCTTTTGAAATTGTCGCTCAACCATGGCGAAGAAATTTAGTAAAAAACGTCGAGTATCGCTTTTCTTTCGAATTAAGTAAACCCAGGTAGACCTTGAAAAATCATCAACTATTGTTAAAAAATATTGTGACCCACACGAAGCATTTTCGGAGTATGGACCCCATAAATCGCAATGTATCAAATCAAAAATACCGTCTGCAATACTTGAACTTAAAGAAAAATGTTCTCGAGTTTGTTTAGCTCGAAGGCAAATGTCACAATGAGAACTAGAAAACTGAGTTTTTGAGCTATTATTAAAACCGGGAAGAAAATGTAAAATAGAGGAAGAGGGGTGCCCCAACCTCCGATGCCAAAGCTCTACGTTATTAGGGACGGTGACGGAATTTGCTTGGATTGTGCTATGTCGAACCCCAGTCAAGAAGTAGAGCCCATCGACTTGCTCACCCGCACCAATCACCATCTTCGAGGAACGGTCCTGTATAAGACAAAGTTTATGAGAAAATTGAATGGTGAGAGAGTTGTCAAGGAGCAAGCTAGAGACCGATATTAAATTACAGTTTAGTTTTTCGGCATAATAAACATTGCATAAAACGAGCCGGGCCGAGAAACGAATGTCACCTATATGGGTAGCGATTGTTAAATCACCATTAGGCAACCCGACAGATAAATGTGTAATAGGACGTAAATTAGTAAAAAAGGAACGGCAACCTGACATGTGATGAGAGGCGCCGGTATCAATTATCCAAGAGGAAGACGAGAGAACATTACCATTCAGACGGTCCATGGAAGGGTGCTTATGTGCCTGCCATAGTGTCGCCAATTCATCGAGTTCGGTAGAATTTAAGTTGTTGAGGTCGATTTTGTCGAGCTTGGCCGAGGAAGAGGAAGGGATGTCGAGAGATTTACCCGACACCATATGGGCGCGAGGTGTAGCTGTTGGCATGTTGTTCTTAATTTCTGCATACTTTGCACGCCCTTGAATATCGGGAATGACGGTGCGACTCATATCTTTCTCATTAATAACAATTCGGTCGCGGGGACGGTCCCCCCACCAGTCAGGAAAATCCCCCGTAACACGGAAGCAAACCGGGTAAAGATGACCATAACGACGACAAGCAATGCAGTAGGGTCTATTTGGGTCATCATTGTCTGGTTTCGTGGAACGAGTGTGACGGGTCTGGTTTGGTCCCGAGGGTCTGTGGTTATGGGACAGACGAGTGGCAAAAGCCATAGGGTCGGGGCGGGATTCTGCTTTAGTCGACAAAGAACGGACACTTTCCTCCTGAAGGAGTCTATTATAAATAAGATTAAGTGGAGGCAGAGGGTTGATACCTAATAATTGAGATCGAGCAGAGTCGAATCGCTCATCCAAACCCATGAGAAAGTCACGCACCTTTTTCCGTTCACGCCAAGCGTCAACGATTGAAACCCACGGGCAGGAGCAAGGATTACACGGGCATGAGGGAACTGGATCGGCTTCAAAGGACTCATCCCAGAGGGTGATGAGTCGACCATAGTATGCCATAATAGTTTCCGTAGGCCCTTGACGACAAGCAACCAAATCTGCCTGCAAGCGATAAATACGAGCGTCGTTGTTTTGGCAAAATCGAGAACGAATGTCGAGCCATACCTGTTTTGCTTCGGGTCGTTTCGAGATAGATCGTTTGATAGTCGAGTCGAGGGTATTAAACAGCCAAGCCGTCACGAGAGCGTTTTGCGACTGCCAGGATGCATAGGTAGCATCGGTGGTAGCCGGTTTTTGAATCGTGCCATCGAGGAATCCACTTTTGCCTTTGGCTAAGAGAGCAAGGAGGAAGTCTTGCGACCATTCCTCGTAGTTATGACCGGTGAACTCAGTAGGAGTGATTTTAAGGCCGGGGTTTTCGACATGTGCGTAAGAATAAATCGGGGTTTTCGAAGTGTCGATGATTTGTGATTCAGTGGTGGGGGTTTCGATGGTGTTCGTCATGGTGTACTGTTTTTCGAGGGGAAGAAAGGAGGCGGAAGTAATGTGATTTTCGAAAAGAAATTAACCTAAGCAATTGATACCATGTTAGAAACCGTAGAGAGTAGTAATATCGATGTATATTGTTATTCCAAAACTGATTGATTTACATCTTCTGTAGGCTATATATACTAGTTACATAAATATGGAAACGAATAATATTTACAACATATAAGGCAACCATAATATTTCTTGCCTTGGGGAAGCTTTGGCTAGCCGTTAATAGGCTCGGATAGCCGTTGCTTGTGGCTTGGTGTAATACAATATTTTGAGATCTGCAAAAAGAAAGTACTAATTTACTAACATCAAGCACCAGTGGGCCACGGTACAGACTCGAGTTTGATTCCCGGCCGATGCATATACAAACTCTGATGAGAAATGCGCACAGTTCATCTATGGAGTATAGGCATTTATTTCTTAGCACACAGTTCATCTATGGAGTATAGCATGACAATATATGTTGCGTTAATTTATGAGTTCACATCTTGGACATTTCTTTGATTTTTCTCATAGCACACTTCGATCACTTGAGCATTCAGCAATTGAACAATGAATTTAGTTAGGGATTGATTAGCAGCAAATGATTGATGGATATTTGTGAATTAATTAGGGATTAACAATTTGGGGATTTAGGGTTTCATAGGTTTGGAAATTTGTGGGAGTATTGCTGATGCATTGGTATGTTTGGGAATAATAGAGGGAAGGGTATTATGGGCATTTTACATAAAATGTTACTTAACGAGTCGGGAAATTAGAAAAACAAATGTCGGGTTAGATATACGGTGGTGATTGGGGAGTTTAGATGAAAGTTTGGGGGTTATTTGTAAAAGTGCAAATACATGGTGGTTATTTGTAAAAATACGCAAATACATGGTGGTTATTTACAATTTTTCCAAATATTAATTATAAAGTCGAAAATCAACTGTAAGTCTGTAACAATTCCTAAATATTAGAATTGTTCATAGATTTTGTTTGTAGTACTTAGAAAGTTTAAGGTCTTTAAGGCCAATGATAGTATGTACTGTAGTTTGTACATGATCCTCATCATGTGCTAACGTAGCTAATAGAAGTAATATTGTAGAATGTCTTCTCCATGTTAAGGATGGGCTAAGACCATATTTTTGACTCGATTAAATAGACAGTATAAATGTAGAAGAAACAAAAATAAGAGTCAAATCAAGTGGTAATTAATAAGGGTTCTTTTATCCCCAATAGATTTGGAGTTCTATTTTTACTAGCGACATAATGCGTTCATTTACCAAAATAAAACTAAAAAATAAACCTAGAAAATATCAAGGGTGTACTTCATAATTAGACTGGTTTTATTTCAACAATTTATGGCAGCATATGGACTAAATAATTGAAGTGCCATAAGTGTGATATTGTTAAATAATCTAATATGTCATTTTACACGATAAAGACTTGTTAACTTCGTCTCAACAACCATCTACAAATCGCATCTTTTAGTAATAAATTAAAGTAATAATTTTACTAAACCCATGTTTTCTAACTTGTGATTTGTGAACGGTTCATTTTTTTTATAAGAGTAGGTAAGGCCAGAAATTTTGACTTGGATAAATTAAAGTGTCGGACCTTTTTTCTTTTGGTTTAAATGAGCGTATTTATATCGCGGATGAGAATCGAACCCCAAGTTTTATAGTTGTAGTACAAAGCTCTTACCATTTAAGCTAACTCTTATTCTCAAAAATTTATATTTGCATGTGCATTGTAGAGACCTTTAGGGTGTGTTTGGATAGGAAAAAAGGAGGGAAAGGGAGGGGAGGGGGAAGGCGGGAAGGGAAAGGGAGAGAAGGGAAGAGGAGGGGGAATGGGGTGTGGGTGTTTGGATACAATTTCCCTCCAAATCTTGCCTATTGTGGAGAGATTTTGATTAGGCTTGGAGGAGGGAAATTGGATCCCTCCAAATCTCTCCCCCTCCATTTCCCTCCACCCTCATTTCCTATCCAAACAAGGAATTTAAAATCCCCTATTCACCCTCCCTTTCTTTTCTCTCCAAATCACTCAATCCAAACACACCCTTAGAGATCTTCATTTGATGGTTAAGCTTAAGACATAGCATGGTGGATAAGATAGGAGGTATCGTTACAGAAGATCACGACTATAAATCTCCCTTTTCATATATTATACTGAATTACTAGCCTTATGTCCCATTTGACACTAAATTGATTCTTTTACACGTTTAATAATACGCTATTTTAAGCGAATTTTAGCAAGTTTGATAATTCGAAGTATATTATTTATGTAAACCCGCATTTTAAGTATTTGCACTAATAATGTAACAGGAAACCGGAAGAAGCTCATATAAAATCAGTGGAGTATAAATCAAAGCATAGGGCAAAGTTGGAGAAAAAGGGGTACAAAATAATAGGGAATATTGGTGATCAATGGAGTGATTTATTGGGACCTCACCCTGGCTTAAGGACCTTCAAATTGCCCGATCCTATGTACTATATCGCCTAATTTGTTCGACGACATGAAAAGAAATTAAATTACATTATATCTTATGTTATTTTTGTTGAAATTACTAATAATGTTGGACGACATGAAAAGAAATTACATTATTATAATTATATTTTCTATTTTTATTGTTGTACTTTCAAAGGTTAGACGACAAGAAAGAAATTACATTATGCCGTATGTTATCTATCGGTTTACTTACTAAGGTGACAAAGGTTAGCTAAACGCTTGCTATGAATCTATGATACTATATACTCCGTAGAAAACAATTACCTGAAGTTTTATATTTTGCTAGGGAAAAATCTCGGCTATGCCGGAGTTCAAGTCTTAAAACCATATTTCACCTTCCTTTCTCTTCCGTTTTCTCCCTTTCCCTCCTTTTTCGCTATCCAAACGATTGAAATAACCGAGCTTCACTAAATGCGATAAGTAAGTAAATGGCGGAATTAGAAAGTACTCGTAATTTTTAACATAATTTAGTGGGAGTCACCCACAAATTAGATGCATTACATAAGTTAACCTACTACTTGGTACATTAGAGCATAATTACAAAATTATCCGGATACAGTAGGGCATAATTACAAAATTATCCGGATACTTTGTGTCTTTGTGGCATAATTGCAAAATTATCCGGATACAGTAGGACATAATTACAAAATTATCCGGATACATGAGGGCATAAAACATTTACAAAATTTTACCACAGTGAAATATTGTCAGGGGTGGAACCTCCTTGCCCTATCTTCCCTTGCCGAACCAAAACGAACCTTGAGATGCATCACTCAGCATCAGGCCATAATTATCCGATATATTTACATAAGTTAACCGAATGCTACAATCTAAAGAAGTGAACAGTGAGCTACAATGGTGAAATAGGGCAAGTTTGTAGTCAATTTACTTTCTTGAACACCTTATCAATGACTTGTTTCAAGTTCTTGCATCCGATTATCTGAATTTTAGAGCTGAGACCCTCTAGAGCTTTCACAGCAGACTCAGGAACGACACACGTCTTGTATCCATGTTTAGCCAATGTATTAACTCTCTTTTCTATTTTCGGAACCTGCAATTGAATGATGGCTTTAGATTGAACCCAACATATCCTGACAATGAAAATCATGACAGGAGGAATTCTCGCAATAGACCTCTATAAATAATGTGACATTACGCGCCAAGTAACTACTCTTAATAAACGAGGAATAAATCAAACTGTAAATGCTCACCGTGATAAGCTCGCCACCTAGGCCAATTTCTCCAATAAATGCCATATTATTTGGAATAGGGATACCCATGAAGCTGAAGATAGGGACATTTTGTAAATTTTATTTTCACAATCAAATGAAAACAGAAGTAAACTAGTATACATGATAATGTGATCATGTAATAGAGCAAACATCATGATTCGCCGCAAGGCGCAAGACCAAAAATTGCAGTAGCCGAAGCGCTGCAAAAGTGAGATTCGACAATGTGTTTTTGTCATAAAAGATTTAATGATACAATTTTGGGAGTCTTTTGCCAAAATGATTAATGACAATAATAGTAAAACCCTATTTTTCCAAATTAAATTAAAAACCCAACTCCAGTCCTGAGCTCATTGACATATCAATCACAAAGTCTTTACGAAGTCAACTCACGCGTGATGTGCTTACTAATCTGCCAAACATGTGGTTACTAATCTTCCATCTTCATTACTTGAACTTTGTACTCCTAACACTTTCTGCATTTACAAACATAAAATAAAAAACTCAGAGAGATCATTCCTTTTCCACAATCATGGACCTGTCAAATACTTTGTCTTTAGTTCAAGTTATACTTGGTGCAATCCAAACTTTGCTTCAGATGCACTCAGTATGCTCTATTTCTTACTGCAAATCCCAGCTTGATGACCTCCAAAACACTGTCGAAACTGTCAGAGCTGTTCTTATGGATGCTGATGCCAAGCAGGACTCGCTTAACTCCCAGGAGAAGAATTACATTCAAGAGCTCAAAGATGCTGTTTACGATGCCGATGATGTGTTAGATGAGTTCCTCACTCTTGCAAAGCAGAAGCAACTCAAACGCAACAAGGTGAAATCCTTTTTTTCTCGATTTAAGCTTCTTACTCACAGACTTTCGAGTAAAGTCAAAATGGTTAACGAAAGGTTGAACAAAATTGCCACCAAGAGTGATAAGTTTAGTTTTAAGGTTGACTTTAAGCCTCTGAAATTTACAAAGGAGGAGACGACTTCTTTTTTGTGTGATCAAATCATCGGGAGGGAGGAAGATGTGGAGAAGATTATAGGTGTCTTGTTGGGTTCTGTTAATGTTGATCATCCACCTGTTTCTTTTCTTGCCATTGTGGGCATGGGAGGTTTGGGAAAAACCGCTCTTGCCCAACTTGTGTATAACGATCCTAGGATCAATGAGGCATTCGAACTGAAGAGGTGGACATGCATCGCTGATCAGGATGAACAGTTGGACTTGAAAGGGCATTTAGGGAAGGTGGTGAAAGGATCATCCATTGATGATAAAATGTCTTTGGAGGAGATACATCATGAAGTTAGGACGCAGTTAGGAGGCAAAAAGTTTTTGCACGTGTTAGATGATGTGTGGACTGAAAGTTATGATGAATGGCAGCGGTTTGAAGGGTTTTTGAAGGTTGGCGGAAGGGGGGGTTGGATAATTGTAACTACACGCTCGAAAACAACTGCCCAAATGATTGCGGGTGATAGAGTTCATGTGCTCCAAGGTTTGTCAGAACATGAGTCATGGCATTTGTTTAAAAGGATGGCATTTCAAGTAGTAGAAAGAGATGATGATGAATTTGTTAAACTTGGCAAAAAGATTGTTAAGAAGTGCACCAATGTCCCGCTTGCTATTAGAGTGGTAGGAAGTCTTTTGCGTGGTCAATCCAAGTCTAAATGGATGTCATTTCACGACAAAGGGTTAGACTTTCTTAGTGAAACTAATGATAGAATAACCCGCATACTGAAGGCAAGTTACAATCAACTTAACCCTTCCTTGAAAGCTTGTTTTGCGTATTGTGCTATCTTTCCCAAGGATTGGATGATTAGTAAGAAAATGTTGATTCGGCTTTGGATGGCACAAGGCTACATTAACTCGGAAAATTTGGGCGAGGACTACTTTCTAATATTGCTTCAAAGGTGTTTTTTCCAAGATTTACTCGAGGATGAGTTTGGGGAGATTGTGTTATTTAAGATACATGATCTCTTGCATGATATTGCTGAAAAAGTAGTGGGGGAAGAGATTTGTAGGTTCAGTTTTAATACTTCTAATGTGAGTAAACGAGTTCGCCATCTTTTTTTTGTGAGCAACCCTCAAGCAAGTCACATCTTCAATTATACCCATGTTCGTACATGTCTTCAACTTATGGGTAGAGTGGACGAATTACTAGCAAGTAAATCAATACCGAAATGGACATGCTTAAGGTTTTTAGATTTGAGTTATTCGGAGGCCAAAAGTCTACCAGAATCAATAGGTCAATTGTTGCATCTGAGGAGTTTAGACCTCTCATCCAATACCAATCTAGAAGTTCTTCCCAAATCGATAACAAAGCTAGTTAATCTACAAATTTTGGATTTACATTCTTGCAACAGTTTAAAACAATTGCCAGATGATGTGAGCAAGCTAGTTGATCTAATCACCTTAGATATAGTTGGCTGTGACGCACTGAGATATATGCCAATGCCGGCAGGCATAGGTATGTTGACCAATCTCGAAACTCTATGCCAATTTGTGGTTGGTGCTCGACCAAGTTCAACTTCAAAGCAATGGTTTTATGGGTTGGTAGACCTAAAGCACCTGAACAAATTGAAAGGGGATTTGAAGATTGAAATAGCGATGCCAAAAATGCAAAATTTGTGAAGGAAGAACATGGTGGTGGAGGCTACTTAAGGAGTAAGGAACACCTAGAAAAGATTGTAATTAACTTTAGACGCGGAGAGGAGTATGAAAGCAGGGAGTCTGAGCAAACATTGCTGGAGGAGATGGAGCCACATCATGATGTCAAAGCATTGGAGTTGGAAGGGTATTACGGTGAGACAATACCGAGATGGCCAGGGAGAAGGGATAGCTCGGTGTTGTTCGATTTTCCTAATCTTTACACTTTACAGATCCAAGATTGCAGTCAGTTGCTCTATCTGCCTTGGCAGATTGGGAAACTTCCCTGCCTTAAAACGCTCGATATTTGGAATTTGCCGAATGTGGAGTATTTCATGGATGAAGACTCAGAAACACTTGTCTCGGGTGAAGGATCATCCTTCTTTCCCTGCCTCCAGAAACTCGCCATTTCTATGTTGCCTAAGTTAAAAGGGTGGTGGCGGAGATCAGAATTAGGGTCCCCCGTGGTCCATCTTAATGACAGTGGGAGCCGCCCAGAAGGACATGTAGAGTGGGTATCATCTCCCTGTTTTCCTCTGCTAAAGGATCTCCTTATAAATTCTTGTGAAAAGATGATGTTTGTTCCTTTATGCCCGCGACTCGAACATCTCGTAATATTTGATTCCAGAAGAACTATGAGTTGTAGACCTTGTGATCACCCACTGTTGCCATGTCCCAAATCGAAGAAGCTGTACATCAGCAACTTGGAGTGGCTGAAATCAATGCCAATCGAGTACTCTGAGTTTCTTTTATATATCAATATACTCGACGAGAAGAGAATGGAGAGTTTGGGAGAAGTGGAGGAGTTTCCGACCTGTTTATTGTCTTCCCTGCGAAGCTTACACATCTCAAGTTGCCCTCAACTTAAGAGCGTGGGAGGATGGTTGGAGCATCTTTCTGCCTTGGAGGATTTGCGTATACAAGAATGTCCGAAAGTGGAGTTGGGTGGGATGTCATGGCATAACCTTGCTGCTACCCTTCATTCCTTGGATTTGATTGGATTAAAAGAGATGGAGGAATTGCCAGAGGGGATACAGTACTGCACTTCCCTCCGATCTCTTATCATCTGGAGATGTCCCAAACTGAAAATCCTGCCGAAGTGGATGCCCAAACTCACCTCTCTCCACAAACTATACCTTATGCAGTGTTCCAAGAGTCTCTTTAAGAGATGTCAACAACCGAATGGGGAGGACTGGCCCCTCATCCGACACATCTCAATACTTGAAGTGCACCAGTAGAAAATAGTGTTATCAGATACGGAGTAGAATATAACATGACAATATTTATTATATTATCAGATAATAGATTAATAGGAAATAATAATGATCGCACTACTTATTGTGTACTCTATTTGTGTTTACCATTGTACATTCTAGACCATTGCCTGACAATGTGTTCCTTCTCTCAACAGCGTTTTTTAAGCTTGTAAGCGATTGCTCATTGCTGCAACAGGTTTACTATAGCTAGCATCTTGAATGGTCTATCAGCTTACAGTAACAATGATCATATGATACAGAAATCACCACGCTTTCCATATCTAATGCCTAGGTCCACAGTCGGTTGCCCAACATTGCACGGGGTATATTCTGCTTGTAGTTTAAAAGGCCTGAACACGGGATGCATTGTGCTTTTAAACAAACTCAGTTTTTTTTCAAAGACCTCTAAATCCCTCTTCATTCAGGTATTAGTGTATTACAGCATTGTCAAAGGCTCAAACTTTCTTCACCAAATAAGTATATCATGCTCAAATTCAACAAAAGTACGGAGTAACAGTCAACAATACATATAATGCAACATAGCAAAATTGGAAACTCGATTTATACCTAGCACAACACCACCACCAAGCACCGTATTAACTTCTGCTCCGACCAAGCCAGGCCTGAAAAACAGTCAAATTTCAGCCCTCATTCTCAGCATTAAGCAATATTTGGGGTTATTATCCAATCCAACTGTTAAACCTAACTAATTAGACCGCGATAATTGACTTATTAGCACCAGGTATGGGAAGGGGAAGGCCTGCAGTTGCATCCACACTTCAAGCCCAACGGGCATTCGTGTGAGGGGACGTGTTAGAATATAAAACCGATCTTGGGACTCCAACATCAACTTAAGCTTTTAGCTTTTGGTTGAGATGGTTTCTTGACACTCGCCTAACAACACCTAATGAAGGCAGAAAGGCAATCAAATCAGACATAAAATTAACAAACAAATTTCATATTTTGAATAAACCTAAAAAAAAATATATGATCTTCTCAATTCTTCTGGACTGAAACTATTTGAACTGAACTGAACTTATAAAATCCGACTTACAATCGAATACGCTGATCGGAATGATTAATCTCCGGATTCACATCATCTAAGCTAACCGGCTCATTTTGGCCAACGCTTTGGTCAGGCAACCACGAACTTTTGATCACTTTATCAGAAACCTCAGACTCATTAACACTCCGATTAAATTTACCGCCCTCATTTTCCGACGCCGGAAACGGTAAAAAAACTCTTCACCAAATCCGACCACAACGTCGCCCGATTATCCACACCCACGGCCACTTTACCATCACTAGTTACAGGTTTAATTGAACAAACCCTAGCACTAGGTTCAGAAATCGGTTCTTCGGGTGAGGAATTCTGTTCGGATACGATATAGATGTCGATTGAAGGCGATTCGGGTGATGATTTAGGGGTAATTGAATCATCTGAATGAAAATGGCGGGAAAAATTAGGGTTTAGTGAGGGGAGAATAAGGTTGAATTTGGGGGAATTACGAAGAAGGGAAGATTGTGAACGGCGAAGGATAGTAAATGCTGTCATTTTTTTTAAGGTTGAAAACTTGCATATGAGACTGATGATGATGATGGTGATGATGATGAGAGTGTTTATACTTTATAGAGTATAAACAGTTGAATTTGCAGAAACGCGCGAAAATAACGAGGGAGGCTATGTGATAGAGACAGGCTAGAGTTGACGTGGTCTAATAGGAGCCGCTTACATCACTTACATGTAATTCGTGCCCGTCTCAAACATGACCAACTGGTTATATTCGTTTAAAGTGTAAACGGTTCAAATATGTTATCATTTACTCCCTCCATTCAACTCCACTGTCATTATCTATTTTGTACACTATTCATAGTTAAACATTCAATTTCAATTTTCTCCTAATACATAAGTGAAAATATATTCATGTGAGATCTTGTTTTATTCGTCTTTACGAGTACATTAAAAATTTCTAACTTTTGTATTTTTCGCAAATACGTAGTTAACGATATTTAGCGCGTAAAAGACACGTTGGCAAACGTGAAAAAAGAAAGTGGTAGTGTGGAGTTGAATGGAGGGAGTATATAATAAGACATGATAACATCTCACTTGTTGTTTGTCTTATTATGAAGGTGGTGTGATATTTGACTCGTCTATAATTTTAGACGGATAGTGTAAAGTGAGAATTAGTGATTAGACAGAGATGTTAATCGGGTCAATTTTAGGTCTAATCAAGTTGGATTGAAACGGATCATATTGAAATGCCGAGATCAGGTCATAACGGATTAATCGAACCTTTCGGATCGAGTCGAGTTCAAGTCATGTCGTTATTTGTTCGGATCGTTTCATAGTGAGCTTGGAGTGCTAATCATGGGTTGTATCG
Organism: Silene latifolia; assembly: GCF_048544455.1. Lineage (NCBI taxonomy): Eukaryota > Viridiplantae > Streptophyta > Magnoliopsida > Caryophyllales > Caryophyllaceae > Silene > Silene latifolia. Next base: position 14,169,443 of record NC_133536.1, read on the forward strand.
GGTTGCAAGTCGACTTGACAAAATTGTCTGATCCAAATGATCGCCCCGAATAACCCAACCCGACACCTAAACCTGACTTAAACCCAAATTGATCTGATTCAGTATAACTCGACCCGAGTGTTTATTGCTGCAAATTGAATTCTTATTCACAAATAACTTAATAATAGTCGACCCGAATCTGAATTGACTGGCCTAATCCAACCCGACACGAAGTCTTCAAACTCAAAATGACCATACCCGATTAACCTGTTTGAAATAGCTTTACAAAGTTGGGCTTGTGAGTTGTGACTCTACGAGGGACTTGGATGTGATCCTAATTCAGGGGGTTCGTCCAGATAGGATTTGGTTGAATTGGACTGTCGGATAACACATAGCTAGATATTAGTCTTATTGAATCCATCCCAAACCCAACGTTGTCATCCGAAACATTTATACCGAACATTTGTAAATGATCAATGTCGAAGTAAATTGATTAAGATAAATAGAATAACCATAAATCGAAATATTCTTATGGACTTGCTTGGAATGGGAGTAATAGGGCTAAAATGAACTAAAAAATGGAGGGAATAGATGGGGGTTGCAGATAGAAATGGGGAAATATAGTGTAATAGTCCCTCCATTAAGGGAGTAATTATTCCCTACCTCTCCCCTCAAGTAATTATTACCTCCATATGGAGGTAATAATTCCCCTATCACCTCCTATTTCCACCCCACAACCACCACAAAGCATCAATCTCCTCCTATTTCTTCTTATTTTAGCTCTCATTACTCCTTTAATAATTACTCTCATTCCAAGCAGCCCCTATAACTTAATAATTGATTATAAATCTTCAAGAGTATTTGATTTATCTTTATTTTTCCTAAGATTGAGGTGTTATTAGTTAAAATTAGCAAATGTTGTTTTTATCTGAGAAAATGTCATGAACAGATAACAAAGTATATTCCAATGAAATTCCAAAATTTGGCGAATTAATGTTGAAATGTTGATATACATGAAGTCATGAACACAAATTTAGTTGTCCCAATTCAACCTAAACGAAAATTAGGATTCGACCTCGAGTCCCATAAATCAACACTCACTCACCCGACAAATGGCCTAATAATTATAGTAATTAGTTTAATAATAACATGTATCAGCAATATCAAATTGACACGTACTTACACCATATATGCGGTGAAAAATAACAGTAAAAAAAGAAAATGGAATCACAATTAATAAGAACTACGAATGATTGACAAAAATAAGACAAGTGAAATATTTTTATGAATTTTCATATTTAAAAAATATGAAATATATTTAAAAGTGGAGGGAGCATGAAACACGCATATCATATTATAGAAACTCTGTAATAATACTGAAGTGAATGCCTATATTATTAGGCAAATTAATTTGAACCTACTTTATGATACAAAGTTATCATCAGTTAATCTTGAACATAAAATGACAAATATTTATTAGGGCAGAGTACGGATAGGGTATTCGATCCAAAGTGCTAATTTGGATCGGATATCCATATTAGCAATCCTGAAATTGGATATCCAATATCCAAACCAAATGTTCAGATATTTACTGTTTGGGTATCCAAAATAATCGGATCAGATGCGGATATCCATACTTTTAAATTCACTTTAAAATTAAGTTTGAAACACGATTATATTCATAGCCCTACATGATGATTTTATTTAGTATTCTTACTCCAATGTTCCCGACATAAAATTTAAGTACCACTTAGATATTTTTCTAGTATTTTAAACATTAATTAAGTTGTTGTACCAAATAAAACTTTATTTTCTCGAAATTATACTAGAAAACTATAGTTTCGGATCGGATATCCTAATATTTTAATTCTAATATCCATATCCAAACCAAAACCAAAGATTTCGGATCAGATATCCAAACCAAACTTAACTTTCGGTTCGGATATCCAAAACTTCGGATCAGATTGGATATCAGATGGGTTTGGATAATCGTTATTTTGCTCAACCCTACTATTTATTACTCCCTCCTATTTTACATAACCGTCCCATTGTAAAAATGGCACAATAATTAAGAAAGTGAGTTTAGACCACACAAAACGGACAATGAGACAGTTATGTGAATAGACGGAAATGGAATTGAATTTGGACCACACAACACTTACCAAAAATAGACAATGGGACAGTTACCCGACTAGACGGAAATGGACAATGGGACGATTATCTGGAATAGGAGGGAGTATAAAATAGTCACGTTTTAAAATTCCATTATAACGCAAAAACATCACAAACGAGAATTTGTGCTAAGTTAATGCCCCCTCTCACACTTTAGGTCCAAATGGTTATACTAGGATCACTTTAGGTCCAATGGTCCATATACTAGCACTAACAGGTTGCCGGACTTACATTTTTTTTTTTTTTTTTTTTTGACAACAAGCTGTAACACCCCCATACTCCAAGTGCCTTACCAGGACCACTCAGGTATAAGGATACTACCATCTCGGTTGCCCGAGGTACTGAATATCATAAGACAATAAAGAAACGTACTTTTAAAGTAATTATAGATTAAGTGATTACATGTTCAAACCAAAACTAATAAAAGGAATTACAAGGTTCTCATACGGTCTACAGCTAAAACTATCAAAGTTACTAGACTTCGTCGACACGGAAGACTTCTAACCGCCACGTGATGACTCATCCCAAAATATCCCATACGCGTCATATCACACCTCTCAATAACCGCTCACCACCCCGAATGGATCACCACGTTTTAAAACATTTAAACGGGGTCAGTACTAATCACACAATTCAATACATATATCAACAATAAGATAAACAGACAGCTGAACTGTCACACACACACACACACACACCACCAACCAACTCCCATCATCTCAACACTGAATGTCCACTGGACCAGCCCTGCCAGTGGGGGACCGCAGCCGTTCCCACCTAAGCCCCGCTCATCATACGAGCGATAACCCTGTCCATTAATGTGCACATCCCCTTCCGTGGCGGGTTCCACGAAGGGCGAAACTAGGGCGTGAGATCACTCCCGCAAGTGACCCCACTCAGCCGAGAACGCATCTCGAGAACCATCAACAGCAATCACAACCACAAACACAGTACAATCATTATATCAAACAAACAAGTACAACACATCACCAATAGCCCATTATGGGACTAATACTGAGTAGGAAATCCTACCTGGAAAGCAACACAATCATCGGACGATCTAGCAGCTGTCTCAAAACCTCTCCTTTACAAATCCTTCTCCTATCACATAACACATAGAGGCTACACATCACAAACTACACACAAAACCCCCAATCTCTAAATTAGGGTTTAACCAAACTTAACAAAACATTATAAAAATTATATTAAAAGCTTACCCTCGACGCAGGGAACTCAACGATACAAACAACGACACGAACTGATCGTCTGAACTCCGGGAATTGCTAAGGATGCGATTAGGAAGATGAACTGGTTGCTTTCTCTCTTAAACAGGGTTTTAGGTTTTGTAAAAGTGATTTAAAACAATGACGACTATGTTTAAATACCTCAATCGCATAATTAACAAAACCCGAGAAAACTCCCCGTAAAACCGGACACTCGATCGAGTACCCAAGGTACTCGATCGAGTACCCCTTACTCGATCGAGTACCCCTACTCGATCGAGTACCCAACAGTCGAAACTATTTTATCTCGCAACCTACCCTTACTCGACAGAGTAAGGGCTACTCGATAGAGTATCCCAAGACTTATAAATACGGAGTATTACAGTCTTCCCTCCTTAAAAGGAACTTCGTCCCCGAAGTTCAACCCATACATAAAAACAACCATACAGACTCGACCAAGACACAACAACCTAGCTAAGGACTCAAGAACTCGACCGAACATAGAACATGAACTCTTAACACCCACTCCACCAACTATGTTTACTTCCACAACATGACTCACTATATCGTATCTACCACATATATATCTCTCACGACACCAACTCCATACATAAACAACTACCATCCTCTAATGCTGCTAGCTCCATAATATCATCAACTATCAAATCCAATACCAAGACACTCATAGACATCAAACGGGATGTTACATTCTACCACCCTTAAAAGGAACTTCGTCCTCGAAGTTGACTCACACTCGTAACCTCATCATCCAACCACAATACTAGCGAAATATTCTCACACTCCTAAACATCACGCTACTACAAGCACGGTCATGACCTTTAATAAAATCACCCACAACACGAATAGATCTTTTATTCTACATCAAGACTCAACTTCCGAATATATTACCATATGTACAACCATCAAAATCTGTTTTATCGCATCCTACTCCTCTTAAGACAAATGTTACGTCCTCGTAACTCACTAATACCAAACCATATCTATATCTCATTACCCTCTGTACCACCACATGTCAAAGATAATTGTCTATAAACCAAACACTCACCATTCTTATATCCAAGACTCCCATACATAAACATTTCCCATTCCTCAACTCATTCGGCATAACACCTAACCTATACCATAAACTCGTAGCAAATCACCATACCCACTCTTCATTATTACTGCCAACCAACATATCTCTCTATGTAAGGCACTTATCTCCCAGAAGCATAACTCACGATCCGCACTCGTTACGTACACGCACACTAGATCCTCAAGTTCTTTCTTTCATTACCGCAAAATTCATACACAACTTAACATGACACTAATTTCCCCAACACCCTACACTCACTGTCTCAACAAAAGATTATGAGCTACCTGCCGCTTTCAGCTCATTACAACACATGTTCCACGAATCATTTTCCATTACCATGTCTACCGACGTCTCATCTGAAAACAAGATCAAAATTACCGTAACAACCTCTCACAGCCGTGTCCCATCAACAGATTATCACTATCTCATGACAACAACGAAACATATACAACTCTATTTCATATCATACTATGCCCTCATTCCCAACTCAACCTGGTAAAGAAAACATCAATAAACAAGACAACTGTCTATCAGCACAAACTGACACTCGCAGAGAGCAACATCAAACAAAACAACAAACCATGTATAACTGGTAAGTACTTTCGAAACTCGAATCATATTCATCCCGCCTAATCCACCACAACCGGTGACGGCATCACAACACCGCCACCAACAGCCACACCGTAGTGCGAAAATACCCGCATCACAACACTAAATATCGTGCCCGGATCACCACCCGAGGCACCACAACCACATCGATAGACATCACAACTACATACAATTCCATAAATACTGACTCGGAAATAACCTTTCGGATAAGAAAACTTACTCAAATCCACTTTACTCAATCACAACGCAACATATTATATGAATAAACAGATAAACATCTCATGAACATCATCTCTATCATTTCACGGAATACCCATGTGTTATTAATACACATAAAATTATAACTAGCCATGTCAAATTAATCAAATTATTGCCTTTTTGGATTTCATTCAATTAAATTACCGTGTCCAACATATATATTACAGAACATTCATAAAACAACTTTATAATTATCATACCATACCACTTCTTGTGAGGTCAGAACCTCACACAAATATTTACACATATCATAGACCCGTAATCACAACCAACTAGTCAATCCTGACCACGTAAGTCACCTACTCGAAAAAGGTTACCTGCCGCCCGAGTTTAACTCATATGCCCCTCATAACATATTCCCCCATTCGCACAACCATCACTTCCTGCCAAATATAATCACACCTTCACTATTCAACTAATAGCGTCCGCCTCATCTAACCACATCTTATACCCTCTCACAATCATACAAAACAATCAGGTCCCTACCAAATCAACCTCTTTAGAATTGCTACCTTTCTAATATACCATCACTCTTAACCATTAGTGATAACACCACAATGCCACCGCTGCTCGTATATCAAATCTCTTACACTCATATCAAATTAACATGGTTTTTCTCCTATTTTTGGTTAACATTGCAAATAACGAACATCAAACCCATCCACAAAATTACCTCAACATTATTCCCAATGCTATCTTATTTGTATTGTCATCCAACTCTCCACCAAATATCTCGTATCGTGCCAATACTCCACCAACTTCTTACTCCCTTAATTCCTCGAAACTCATTACCAATCATGTTGCCCTGAAACTCCTATATAACCTTTAGCTAACATCCTCGTGATACCATCACATATTTCGATGATTTCTTATCTTTATATCACATAGCTCCGGTGAACATTTTCCTCAGCTTACTTTTATCCTTCTTTTCTCTTTACACTCAGTAATACCAACACTACTACAAAAATAGTCGAAGAGAACGGTTCAAAACCGTCCTTAAATCATAAAACAACCGTCCTTAATTCACCCGTCCTCGTTGCCTAAGAGGACGGTTAAAAAAAGTCAAACCGTCCTCTTTCGCATGTAATAAGAGGACGGTTGTATTCTTAAACCGTCTTCTTTGCATAAACTAAGAGGACGGTTCCTAGTATCAACCGTCATGTTTCGGATACATGGCGCGCTTTATTTTTGCGCCATCTTCACCACGCTTTCTTAAGCAACCGTCTTCTTTACAATTTTTTTGAAATCAATTTAGTGCGAATTTATGTATATATCCCACATATTTTTGGCACAAATCCATGCTCTTTCACCACTAGCTAGAATTTTGAAAAAAATAATTGTTTCATTCATACACAGATACACTATACGACAATAATCGTATAACTCAAATATATCTTGCTACATTTGAGTAAATCCAGCAAATCATACATTTATAATCTACACCCAACCAAAAAAAATGGTACAAGTTTCAACCTCCAAAATACAATATCGACAATTGATTGTTCAACACAAGCACTAACACGAGTTCTACCATCCAAGCGTTCAGCCTAAGTACATTAAACGTTATCTTCAAATCCCTTTCGCCTTAAACCGCAATTGCATATGTAGCCCAAATGTCCTGCACCTCATCAATTCGCTCAACCGACCGAGCATGAACTACAAACAAAGTAACCAAGATACATAATTAAAATTATATACATATCACAACCAGTAATTTATATAAATTAAAGTAAATGATTGAAACAAAAGATGTGCGCAAAGACGTGAGATGAGAGATGATAAAGGTGAGGATAATAACTACACCGTCAGCACAAACGTTTGTTTTACGGTTGATGCTTAACAATAGTAACATATTGACAAAAATTGTATTTATATTAAACTAGGTATTTCCAGGATCCACACCCATCAATGCAACCATGACTGATAGTGCATTTATAAACCATGGCCGAGAAGACTTTGCTAGTGCAAGAAGATGGCCAGCCTCAAGACAAGCATATTTGCAATCCTTATACAAGACACCACTACACACATGACAGAATTGCTTGTAAAAGTTATAGACATACCTTAATAAACTCTATAGCAACTCTGTAGCAGCCTCCGTTAGCTCAGTTTGCCAGCAATTCAGCAATTATGCTCAGTGGCGTCTGACTACTCTCTGATCAGTTCAGATAACTTCTTTCCAACCTATAAACGCAGGGAAAAAATGAGATTGTTATTGAGGAAGTAGTATTCCACCTTTCCTAGAATCAGAATACAAAAGATCACTCATACACAACTGAAAAAGATCACTCATGGACGTCCCTTTGCAACAAAGTCCGCTTTCTAAAAAAGCATTTAACTGAAGTTAGCTAAAATATTTAAATCAAATAACCTTGAATGCAAAAGACTTAAACAATTAAAATCTAGGATTACACTTGTCATTCGTCAATTACACTGGACTCACCATTGTTGGTTACGCGTCTGTTGTTCTAGGAGTCGTTTCCCTCTTGCCCTTCATTGTCATGTCTTTGGTTGCCATACCACAGACCTGTCCCCACAGGTGGCTCAGTTTGGGTCAAAGGGGTGTCCAAAGAGACTGGAATTTATTCTTCAACACTCTTTTTGGAACTTGAACTTCTGGGATAATGTTAGTACATACTCTTGCTGGTGAAGTTGGCATACCACAGAAGACTTTCCCAACTGGCTTATTTATAGCTGTCATATTTACATATGTGGCATACCTGATCCCTCTCTTTGCTGTTACCGGGGCTGTGTCCGTGGATCAGAGCCCGTGGGAGACCGGCTTCAAGGCAGACGTTGCACAGATGATTGTCGGCAAGTGGTTATGGATAGAGATAGGGGTTGTTCTCTCAGCAATTGGACTCTTTGAAGCTCAGCTCAGCAGCATATAATATCGTCAGCCATTGGCGGGGGGTAACTTATGGAACAAGGAATGCATGGGACGGCTGACGGACTTAATTTTATATGCATCACTCCTTAAAATCTAGAAGCGAAGACACACAAAATATGGAACAAGGAATATGAGACCCATGGTTATCATTGTTACACAACACCAACATTACCAAAGTGTTGCAAGTTGGAGATACACAACCTTACAGCAAACTATAATAGAATTGCGTCACAAATTGCATTAATTGATCGCTACTTTACATTTCAAAGTGTAAGAAGCACATATAGTTCAGTTTTTGGCAGGTAGTATCAAACATGTTACATTAAAAGCAAACAACAGCACCAATATACTACATTTTCCATTTTAGTAATAATGGCAGCCAACATCCAAGGTTTACTACCATTTTAAAAAAAACAATCAGCACATTGTTAATCAGCGGCATCAATAATATAATTAATAGTAGGTGCTTTGTGTACGACAATAGTAATAAAAAAAGCCGAATTAACTTAAATAGTAGACAACAAATGGATTCCTGCAATGAAATACGCAAAATTTAACTGAGAGTAACAGCAAATTCCAAGCACTAGAAATAGTAAACAGCAAATGCCCTGACTTTATTGTTGATGACTGGAGAGAATACCCATAGGAATTTGGTAAATGGGATTAAATTCAGATGATCTCTGATAAGGATCATCAAGTTATGTCAACAATTTGATGCAGATTATCAGTATATGTGAAGAGTTACTAGGTCCTTTCTCTAACTCAACTAATTATCTTATTTAAACGAGGCTTTTACTGTCCGTCTTCATCATCGTCATCAGTGAGTCTCCACCGCTGATCAATATGGTGGAGTGAATAATAAACAAAGTCACTTGTAATTTATGAAACCAACAGATGTTAATACTCATTTTATTAGTCAGTTATGCCCGGTCGCTTTTGTCTCAGGTATCTTTAGCTAGCACTCTTGTAATAAGACAACTATTTAGGCTTAAATAATTAACTCATCCATCCCTAATCGCATAAACTGTGAGACTTATAGTTCACAGTAAGCTCCCTTTTCTCACTTTTCTTACTGAAGGCCATCCTGTAGTGATTTTCTTGACTACAATCAATGATCAGAAGAGAACGGAACCAATTACGTGATGTGAATTATTATAGACCATCTTTTCTTCAGTCTACCTTAAATCTAAATGATACTATCACATAAGTAGTGTACTGAAACTACAAATTTTAGACGAATTTGTTAGACTACTGTCTAGTTTAGCTACCTCTCCCAAACTAAGATTAATTCTAAACCCCATCCTAATTCAATTAAGGATGACCTTTTTCACATAATGAGATGAGTATAAGTAAATACTACTGAGTATGGTGAAACTAAATATGTAAGCGAACATACAAAACAAATAGAGGCACATCAACACACAAAACAGGACATAATTGAGTATGGATCCTCTCCATTTCCTTTTCTCTCCATTTCCTCTAATACAACAATATTAAATCATTATTCATCCTCCAACTCATCAAACAATCAACCGTTGGATCGTTTCAAAATGAAATCTTGAACGTTAATAAGAAATGGAAGGAAATGGAGAGAGGCATAAATGGAGAGAATCCCAATTGGACATAATTGACTACGATTAACCTTTAAGCAAATGATATACTTCCCCAAATTGCTCACAATCAAATACTAATAAATCAAATCGAATACAAAATTAACGAAATTAATATATCACAAATTTGTATTAGTAAAAATTTATACTAACTATATAAATATATGAAAAGTAGAAGTTGTACCAATCAAGTGAGGAGCCTGCATGCCGGATAGGGTGACGTAATGCAGCGGTGTAGATGACCGGCGACGGCATGTGCTTTGTGGTGATGGAAGGTGTGTGGTTACTGTTAGGGGAAAGGGTTATGCTTGATAGGATAGAACGATAAAGGGAGACTGGATTATGGTGGTTTGCGATCAAGGCAAGGAAACGATGGTGTGGTGGTCGGCGGTTATGGGTGAAGATCTGGTGGTTGGCTTTTGAGTGAGGCAAGAGAACGAATGGGTTAGGGCGAGGTATCTATGAGCGACTGACTGTGAGTGGAGTAGTGGAAGGGATGGAATTTCTAGAAAAATGTGAACTGTCCTCTTTTTTAAAGTAATAAGGCGGGTTTTTTGACCAACCGTCATCGTTATTTATCAATTAAGGACGCTTTAAATTGGCAACCGTCTTGTACGTGTTATCATAAAGTGCGCCAAAATTATATGCATAACAAAAGACGGTTCCGTGTCCAACCGTCTTCTAAAGGGCGTCATCTTTGCTTGAATTTGTAGTAGTGCAATTAATAGTTCAACTCCTTATTCCTTCTAGCTAGCTCTTTAGAAATCTGGTTACCCCTTCGTTGCTCCAAAACTCAATTCCATTATTTCTACCGACATCATCTCACTCTTTTTTTCCATGGATCTTCTCTTATTATGCTATCACTCATACTTGCCACTAATCTATCCATAGAACCAACGTTTAATGTTCAAACAATTGCATCTCCCTTTTACATCCCTAGAAATCAGAATTCATTTAATACCGTTAATTACCCACGGAATTCACACAGTAGTTTCATCTTTTAATAAACCAAACCTCCCAAACTCACTCACTGTCTACAAATACACCTCGCGACATGTCTCCACAAAGTTCACTATATATTACTCTTCTCAACCCCTTTAAACGAACTTTCACTACATAAATCCATAACCCACACGACTCCTAACCATTTCCCTCCTTAACTCTTTACACATCTCAAGCTGCCACTATCCACATTCTTACTTTCAATCTTTTCATTCTCACGTTCATTATACTCACATCATCCCTTGTCTATATTCACTTATTTTTACATGCCTCAACACACAACCATATCTATCATAATCACATATAACTCATGTCCTCCCCACCGCACTCATACTCATCACAGTGCCACTCTTTACATCATAAGATTGGGTAACTTACGCTTCAGGACCAACACATACGTAAAACAATGCATAACGAAGTAATACAACACCTTTGAATTAAACATAATATGCAACGAATGTCAAAAGACAAACATATGACCCGAAATACGCATATGACCTGCACAGACCCCACTCGATCGAGTACCAGAACCTACTCGATCGAGTTGAGGCTACTCGATCGAGTGCCCAACATGCTCGATCGAGTGCCCCGACTCCAGAACCCAAACAGACCTTCTGATCTCTGACCTACTCGACCGAGTAGCCCGGCTACTCGATCGAGTGACCCCATACTCGATCGAGTTCCCGAGGTACTCGATCGAGTGCCCAAAAACACGATTCTGGTCAAAATAACGACAAGTACCCACTCGATCGAATCAAACCACTTGATCGAGTCATGCAGACTCGTGAATACTACCCGAATGTTATCTCACATACCCTAACGTACTATGCATTCATTATTATTTCAACATTATGATTACAACTACGCATTCGAAACTGCGCGATTCCTCATACAATCAACAAAATAGTCTACTTTGTGTTATCAAGTGCCACGTTATAAACAACCATCATGCTTTTCATCCAATTCGTTATATAAAACACTTATCATTGAACCTCTTATTCTTCATGTTACTACTTACCAAAGGCCAAGCATTACCATCTATCATGCTCCTATAACATTCAACTTTTAATCATGTATTTCCCGCATGTTTTAAATTTTCATAACTTTTCATAACACAAACCACACCCATACACTACAATTCCTATTTACAGGTTGCTAATACAACAACATTACGAATCCACTTCATATCATAAACACTTCCATAATCAAGAAATTCATATCCTTACGAAATTACCACCTCATCTTTTCCAATCAATTCATCTAGTTCAATTACATACTTCATCTAACAAGCGCATATGATACAATAGTAGACAATTATACGAACTTAATATATAGCTTTACGCAAACAAAACTACGAAAACAAATCTTATCACACCCCCTAACCACATGTTTTCGTCCTGCAACATCATTATTCATCACACATCGTCATATACGAACTACTTTCTTTTTCTACCATATCATTCATCATTCTCATATACTTTTCTAACGATTCCAACCAACATGTCAACCAACTATCATGCAACATGCTTTCAACAAACCATATACAGCACAATTAACATACACGTCGCACATATACTCACGGACTCCACGTTCCCATACCATGTGACTGGCTTAAGTATCATGGGGCCAAGATTTTGAAGTGAGGGCGCCTACTCACCCAAAACCTAGCATCAGCCGGGGCTCCCATTACACATACACCAGGTTCATTTTATTAGACTCCCTATGTTCATTATGTTCATTTGTTACAGTTCCAAAATCGTCGCTACGATACCATTTGTAACACCCCCATACTCCAAGTGCCTTACCAGGACCACTCGGGTATAAGGATACTACCATCTCGGTTGCCGAGTACTAATATCATAAGACAATAAAGAAACGTACTTTTAAAGTAATTATAGATTAAGCGATTACATGTTATAACCAAAACTAATAAAAGGAATTACAAGGTTCTCATACGGTCTACAACTAAAACTATCAAAGCTACTAGACTTCGTCTGACACAGTGGAAGACTTCTAACTGCCACGTGATGACTCATCCCATCTATCCCATACGCGTCATATCACACCTGCTCAATAACTGCTTACCACCCCCGAATGGATCACCACAGTTTTTAAAACATTTAAACGGGGTCAGTACTAATCACACAATTCAATACATATATCAACAATAAGATAAACAGACAAATGAATCACACACACACACACACACACACACCACCAACCAACTCCCATCATCTCAACACTGACTGTCCACTGGACCAGCCCTGCCAGTGGGGGACCGCAGCCGTTCCCACCTAAGCCCCGCTCATCATACGAGCGATAACCCTGTCCATTAATGTGCACATCCCCTTCCGTGGCGGGTTCCACGAAGGGCGAAACTAGGCGTGAGATCACTCCCGCAAGTGACCCCACTCGGTAGAGAACGCATCTCGAGAACCATCAACAAAGCAATCACAACCACAAACACAAGACAATCATTATATCAAACAAACAAGTACAACACATCACCAATAGCCCATTATGGGACTAATACGAGTAGGAAATCCTACCCGGAAAGCAACACAATCATCGGACGATCTAGCAAATTGTCTCAAAACCTCTCCTTTACAAATCCTTCTCCTATCACATAACACATAGAGGCTACACATCACAAACTACACACAAAACCCCCAATCTCTAAATTAGGGTTTAACCAAACTTAACAAAACATTATAAAAATTATATTAAAAGCTTACCCTCGACGCAGGGAACTCAACGATACAAACAACGACACGAACTGATCGTCTGAACTCCGGGAATTGCTAAGGATGCGATTAGGAAGATGAACTGGTTGCTTTCTCTCTTAAACAGGGTTTTAGGTTTTGTAAAAGTGATTTAAAACAATGACGACTATGTTTAAATACCTCAATCGCATAATTAACAAAACCCGAGAAAACTCCCCGTAAACCGGACACTCGATCGAGTACCCAAGGTACTCGATCGAGTACCCCCTTACTCGATCGAGTACCCCAGCTACTCGATCGAGTACCCAACAGGTCAGAAACTATTTTATCTCGCAACCTACCCTTACTCGACAGAGTAAGGGCTACTCGATAGAGTATCCCAAGACTTATAAATACGGAGTATTACACAAGCGATGAATAACTTACATTATTACGAACAATACAAAGTAAGCTATTCGACTAAGTAGCCCCATACTCCTAACCATCGAATCTAGTGCTACCAAGCCATTCCTAAAAATTACATAAACATTAGGAAAGATAACAAACGCCATTAGAACATCAAGGGCATGATGGTGAAAGCAAGCGAAAGAGCCACGGGCCATATAACGAGCTTCATAAACACGGGAGACCTCCAGACACCGTCGATACTTACAAGCCGCAGAGTGACGATAGCAAGGTGTACTTACGTTCTTGCGAAAAGAGCGTAGAAAGACAAATTGGTAAGCAAGACGACGAAGTCCGCTACCGACGGAGATAAAACTCCTACACCTTAGAGATCGAGCCCTTTGATCGTAGGACCAACAGACCAAGAAATTCGACGTGCTATGACCATCACGAACACGAACCCAATGGGACAAGACACCCATGCTCAAAGTCGGGTGTGAAATTATCATAACCCTAGTTAGGCAGAGACACACGACACTACTAGCCACCCCAAAGATTAAGGGACAGGACACCCATAACCCACAGGAGGTTATTATTATTGACAGAAACATAGAAAAGAGCAACAACATGATAAAAGGAACTAAGACCACCGAAGCCAGCCAACCCAACGCCTCATCCAACCCACCTTAGACGAGCCCGGGCTCACCTCCAAACAACACCAACTCCAACACTAACCCACTTCAGTCAAGACCACAACAAATTCATCACCACACCCAGGGTAGACAAAAGAGCAACCCGCCAACACCAGGGAAACCCAAACACCAACGATAACCACAAGCAAACCGAGACGAAAACCCGAAACCAGCCCCGAAAGACTTACATGCAATCACACTAAGGTACACAGACCTAGACAGAGACCTAAAACACACAAAAAGAGTCAATGACACTACAACGAAACCCGTTACACCAAAAGACACCTCCCAGGACCACCGTCATACAAGCAAACAGACCAGAACCAACACCGACGGATACAAGAGGAAAGTGAAAACGGACCGAAAGGTGGGGGGAATGGGGGGATCACCTTAACAGACCCAAAAAGACTCCCTCAAAGAGCAACATAAAAAACAGACGGATGAGCTATACTCATCGACACTTACGGAAAAAACGAGACTAGAGAACCAGCCCAGAGGTGGGGGGAATTGGGGGATCACCCCTGGGATGGAACCAAACACGACGGTGACAGGACAAGGGGACTGAAGGGCGGGATCGAAAGTGAGCCTTGACCCAAACCCGATGGGGAAAACCCATCCCAAAGACCGACAACAACAAAAAGACAGAGGAAAATATCATACAGAAGGAGGGGGGAAACCCCAGGGGCCGGGGAACACACCCGGAGACGCATGCAAGTCTGAACGAAGCAAAGAAAAGAGATCGTAGGGGAAAAGGAAGGTCACCGAGGAAACCACCACAGACAAAACCCAACCGATGAACAGCCGACAAAATCGAAACAAAAGGGATCAATGGATGGAGGATGCACGGAGGACGGTGAGAAGAAAGTTCGCCAGAGATGGGTCAAGGGATGACCACATCTCCGGCGAAAGGGCGGTAGCAGGTGGGAGGTAAGAGTGTGGATGGAGGCGGCGGCGGCACAAGATTAATTAGGGTTTGTTTTTGGGGTTTTTTGAGAGATAAAGGGAGAGTTTGATTTTAGAGAGAGAGTGGAGTTAGTTGCAACTAAAGGCGGACTTAATTAATGATTCATGACCTAATACAAGTACTCCAAGTACTAGTTAAAAGAAGGCGTTTTAGCCACTAAACACTTAGGAATCTCAAAGTTAATTGTGGAGGGTGATAATTTATGTGTTATTAACTCGCTTCGCAGTACTTGGCAAATTCCATGGGAAATCTCTAGTATTATCAAGGATGTGAAATTAGACCTTCATTTGTTCGATGATGTGATAATTAAACATTGCTTTCGTGAAGCCAACAAGGTTGCTGACTTCATGGCTTCTGTTGGACATTCATGTCCAACTCTTTCGAGGTGGTTTGAAAGCCGGTGGCTTCAACTTACCTCGCTCATTCGAAAGGATGAGATAAGTTGGTCCTACCTTAGAGGATCAACTTAGTTTTCTTACCTTATCAAAAAAAAAGTACTAGTTAAAATTGGACCATACTTTATCGGGCTGTACAAACGCATTTGATCACACATGTCAATTCATCGAGCACAATTATCCAGTTGAACAATATGCCTTGACGGGTGAGTGAAACAAATTCTCATTTAACACTGATGGGGCATATTCTGCACCCGCTGACCGAGTCAACATATTGAGCAAGGTCAAAGATATCCACAGCAAGTCAACGACTTAGACAGCCTAGCCGACTCAGCTACGTCGGCCTGTCACCTGGGTCCCGGCCAGGCAACTAGCCAGCCGGGGCACATATCCGCGTACTCATATCCAAGACCCCTCGGCCGGCCTGCCATGGGTCCATCGGCCGAGGGTAGAACGGTCTTTCCACCTGCTAGCCACTTGGCCACTACGTGACAAAAGGTGAAAGTCTATAAATACTCCTCAACCCTCATTGAGGAGAGGATCCACAATTTAACCTAAGAATCACTATTCATCTGGTAATATCTTCCTTATCTCTCTACAATATACACGTAGCCAAGTAACACATACTTATCTCTTTAAGTTCACTGACTTGGGCGTCGGAGTGAGTACGCTCGGCCAAAGCCGAGCCCTCAGTTTGTTCATCGTTTCAGGAGACCGAAAGGAGGATTCAAGCAAAGACATCATTCTACAAGCTACGAGTGGTAACAAATATCTGCTCTGGAATTACACCCGGAACAAACACGATATTATCTGTCTTAAACTTAGCACGGATCAAATATCATATCACTTGAGTATATATGACAAATATATTATATTTTCTTATGCATTTTTATATATACAAGTGGTATGTACTTAACCAGTATTAAGCTTAAGGTATTGCCATCTTAAGAGAGACTCAGGGTAAGATTATTGGTAGTTTTGAGACAAGACTTTGATAAGTCTTAAGACAAGACTCACTCAAGACTACCAATAATCTATCCTAGTTTTGGCAAAGTCTTAAGTTGAGTCTTGCAAATCAAAGACTCAACTTAAGACTTTGGGGGTGAGTTTTGACCTCATCTTAAAGAGAAATTAACCAATGAGTGAATTACATGTGTCCTTTGTTTTTTGTGAAAAAAATGAGTAAAGTGGAAAAGTAGAGTCGGAGGTGAGCCTGACGGATAATGTATAAAGTTTGAGCTGAGTCTGAGGTGAGTTTGAACAATAAAGAAATAATAAAAGTTAGTGGGAAGCTGATATGACAGAGCCTTAAGACTTGGGAGAGTATTACTGATAATCTCACCCTTACTAGGTGAGCAAATCTACATAGAAAAAAATCCAAATTTTTTGGAGATTTGTGATTGACGGCTGATTTTAGGCGTAAAAAAGTAATTTTATAATGTGGGGCCTACCCATGATCCTAACGACAATTAATTACAATTTTCAACGAATTTTTTACAAGTGTTTGAGTAATTTTTTTTTTAATTTATTATTCCTACATTTCAATTTAATTAAATGTCAATTCTCTAACTCAATTTCAATTCATATTTTTTTATTTAATTGCCGATAAAATAATATTATCTCTTATTGCATTCATACAAGGTTAGTATATTATAGTTTAAAACCGACCCGTGCATTTTTTACACGAGAGTAAAACTAGTATAAGCTAATGCTAGATTCCAATGGAAAAAGTTTGAAGATAGACAATCAAAACAAGAAAATATCAACTTTCACGCAAATTATTATTTCAGATGGGCTATTTCTCCGTGTAAAATAAGACGGACTAAATATAGTCATTTTACGATAAAATGTTACTATTTTTTGATAAAATATTGTCATCATTTCCAGGATAAAAAGTGACAACTTGAGTTATAATATTTTGTTATTAAATGGTTACATTCTATTAAAAAGTGGTGACATTTGGTCCGTTTTATTCCAGACAGTCTGAAACAAGACTTATTACAACATTAATTGATTGAATTGGAAGAACATTGTCGCTCGCAATCGACGTTCTTAATTTACGGTAAGTAAATTATCGTATACAAGGTAATCTCTAAACTACGCATTCTATTATTAAAGTGACGAACTCTGATAAATCAATTCATAATCTAAAAAACTAATCCATTCCATAAAAGGTTAGCAACTTAATCCAATCTTATTTGGCAAATAACCAACAATTACACCGAGATTCTTAAGTATTTTCTATCGGATAATGCTAATACAATACCGAGAGGTATTAAGTTTCAATATCAACCTTACACAATAATAAAAAGATAAATGTGTACCATAATTTAGGACTTTTCTCCTTTTAAACTCTTCCTATACTATCGTACATATTCAGACAATAATTAAACTCGTGTAGTTGGGTGATTCGCTAATTCAAATATGCATTGCCCTACATCCATCGGTCCTCAGTCCTTACACTGTCATTCAATAATCTTTACACCTTAACATAAAAGTCACTCCTGTCACAAAAAAAAAAAAAAAAAAAAAAACATAAAAGTCACAAAGCCATTGTACTGTTCATTTGAACAGTTTAAAACGCACCCCTGGATGTCGTTTTGGCGTCGTTATTTTCTTGAGCTTGGGCTTGATTCACTTTGGGCCTCCTTTATTTATATTTTTTAATCATTTGAAGTCCAACCTACATTCACCCTACTACATTCTCATACCTCCAATTTTTTCAGCAATTGGTCTCCCTTGTGACGGGTTACCATTTGTGGCGGATATTTTGTGAGTTAAAATGGTAACAAAATGTGTTAGTGGAGAAAGGGGACCACATGAATAGTGTTGCAGAGAGAGAAAAAGTGGGTACTTTGTGAGGTAAAATGGTATCCGTCACTCAAGAGTGACGGATATGTGCCGTCACAAACAAGAATTTGTGTTTTTTCAGAGTTGTTCATAATAATTTGATTATCATTTTCTTCTTCTTTGTTTTATGATCTTATTACATTTTATCTCACAGATTAATTTGTTCGTTGTAATGCATTTTGATTAATCCAGTACTTGATTGATATTCAGGATTCTTCAATACTAACCCGGGACGCTTTTTTTTTTGCCGTCGATTTGTGGATGGATCATTTGTTTCTCTCAGGTACTTTTTTTTATGCCTCCACTTTGTCTGTTTTCTTTGATTAAGTGTTATCCTCGACATTCGCCTAACAGATTACAGGTATAACTTAATTAGTCTTTTAATTGCTTGCGTTTTACTTTTCAGTATTGTGATGGTTGGATTGATTTGTAGTTGTTTATGTCATAATGTTACAACAAGAAATATGTTGGTACTAATTAATAGAAATGAATTCTGAGGACATATCATGATACAGGAGAGAATGCGATGGTTAAACTAGCTTGGAATTACTGATGCTCCTAAGGCCAAGATTAGGATCAAGCTTTGTGGCTCTTTTTATTTGATTTTAATTTAATTAGGTACATCATAGTCATAACAATTACGTGTTAGAATATGCACTTGCTCCGCGGATGATTTCCGCCTTTTAGTTTGATCTGACTCTTTTTTGTTGGTATTATTGGAGGTTTTCGTTATGGATTTTGTGGAGAAATGAAGTACGGGAAGAGGGGAGGGGTGGTGAAGAGAAGCATATCATTTGTTGTAGCAGACGGTCTATTTCAGATGGTCATGAAGTGGGCTTGAAATTAATCATAGTTGAGTTGTGTAGCCAGCTTGATTGGACAAGTTGTTCGTTGTAATGCATATCATTTGTTGTAGCAGACCGTCTTTTACAAGACTCATTTTTAGGTGATTTCGAGTGCTGAAAATCAGGGAAATATTGAGTTTTATTATGTCAGCTGAATACAAGGAGTTAGGGATAGCTTGTTGCAGGCTAATGATAGTCCTCATTGATGATTCTGATTTTAGCTTGAGTTTGCGATTAAGAGTGAAAAGTTTACAAGTTTGATAATCAAGTGCAAATTATTGCAAGAGTGCTCCTACAATTGTGCTCTTGGTTGAGTGCTCTTACAATTGTACTCATGGTTCGTTCTCTGTTTGCGGAACTTCTTATGCTCTTGAACTAATTATAGGTAGATTTAATTTAGAGATCTTGGGGGCTCTTTATCTGATTTATGTACTTTTAAATTTAATGAAATGCTTATAGTGGGATTTATCTAAGATGTTGTACTAATTATATTTATAGAGTAATATTTTTCTAATGATGCATTGTATCACTTCTGTGCCATTTATCCTTAGGATGCATTTGATAAGTTACTCCCTGAATTCCAAGTTTGTTGTCTCATTTTCTACTTCGGGAAAGATTAAAGGAATAGTGGTAAAATAAGAGATCATTATATTAGTTTTAACAAGTGTGTGTGCGTGCATGCGAGTGACTAATTAGATTCTCATAGTAAATATACTTTAATTATTGAGCGCGAGAGGTTGCCTTGCAGGCAGGAGAGGGAGGGAGAGATTAGATTTTTAAAACAGGTTGTTTCAATACAATGGAGATATTACAACTTTGGTCCAGAGGTAATTTCTGATGGACTCATCCTTGTACTTTTTATACGGGAAAGATATATATTTTCTGAATCGATATGTAGCATCTCGTAGTTAGAATGTCTATCACTGGGAAGAGAAGGAGGAGGAGAGGAGGTTGAGGTTGGAGGAGGAGAGGATGTTGGAGGTTAGAGGAGGAGGACGAGAAGCAGATTGTACTATCGTTAATAACTTATCTTCCCTTATAACAAGGTTAGAGGAGGAGGAGAAGGGGAAGGAAGTTGGAGGGAGGATGTTATAGGTTGTATCATCGACTCATCGTTGATATGGACATTTACCTTCTCTTATTAAGTTATAATATTGATTGCTGACTCAATGCTATTTTTTGCTATGTAAAATTATTGCTATTTTTTGCTATGTAAAATTATTGCTGAAGCATCAATAATTGGTCTTCTGTTTTGCAGCTCTTTTCTGATGTTGTTCCAAGCATCAAATTTGTAACCATCTTTTGTGTCGTAAATATTACTTTGGCGACATCTTTTGTGTCGTAAATATTACTTTGGCGAAATATTACTCGAAGCACAAGCAAGAATCAAAGACAAGAGAAGAGGAGGAAGCCATGAGAAGAGCTCTCTTCAAAAATGTGTCACTCTACGCTACCACCTTCACCAAATCTCCCCATATCCCTCATTATCAAACCCTAAATTTAATTCCCAAATTCAATCTCCCCATTTTCCACAGATTTTTTTCTGAAGAATCCGGTTCTTCTGATCAAAACCCTAATCATCCTCCTCCTCCTGCTGCTGCTGTTGAACACACCAGCTTGAAAACTACCCAGGAAAAAAATTTAGACTTAGTTGTTGAAGATGTTGATAATGAAGGTATTTATTAATTTTGATTCAATTCTATGTTCTTTTAACCAATTACTGATTGTATAGTAGCTTGTTGATTCATTGTTCATTGTTTCTGTTTTCATTAGTAAGTAATACGGAGTATTGCAAATCCAAATTAGCAAAAATGTCGATGATTTTTGGAGGAAGTAGTTAGTATAGACCTAACTGTGGTTTCTCTGAGAAATTTATGGATATAATTTGGAAGTTGGGTTGTTATTTTTGGGATGTGGTTGATTTTAGGTTCTTGTTGAGTGCCAGATTGAAACCGATCAATGCCTTTGGTGTCGTCTTGTCGGCGTAAATGAGTTGGGGACATTGGGAATTCTATTTTCTCCATAATCGAGGAAGTTGCTTACTTAGACTCCCCTAGGTAATAGGGAATCCGTAGGGAAATCTAATTCTTGTATTGAGGCAAAAAGTTGTAATCATTTCTTAAGAGATGAAAAATCGTGTGAAATATTACTTCCTAATCATTAAGGTATCTTATAGGGAATTAAACGACCACTATGTGAATGAAATGTATGTTGCTTGCGTTATTTTGCTTTATGTTTCTGATGGTAAATATTTTTGGTTGACTCCAGAGCTGAAAACTAGGATAGGGAAGTACTTTGAGGGTGATGAAGAGGCACTCCCATCAGTTCTAGAAGCCATACTGTCGAGAAAATTATCAGGAAAGCACGAAGATACTGATGATGAGCTGACCGAAGAACTACGCTTTGCCCCATTGGAGAATGTTGAGGATAAGGAATTCGAGTCCGATTTTGATGAAGCTATTCAGACTGATGAAGATATTCCAAACTTATGCTCTGCAAAAGATGTAGTTGTCAAGAGGATGTTGCAAGATGAATACTTCAACATGGATGACAAAAAGTGGAATGCCATTGTGGACGAAGCAAAACAACAAGGATATGTAGATGATCCTAAGGAGTGTGAGGAGATTTTGGAAGATATGCTTTACTGGGATAAACTTCTCCCAGGTAACATACTCGTCAATTTATAACTTTTTTTTTTTTTTTTTTGCTTTTTCATTATTTTGGAAAAAAAATATCTCAATCATGCATTGTTTTAAAGATATTATGGCAACTATTGGAATGTACCGAACACTTAAATTGACATTTTTCATTTACTATACTATACACATGTAGACTGGAACTGTTTTGAACATTTTTTGCCCTTTATCTCCATCTGTGTTGTTCGTTTACTTCCTCGCCCTAGTCAATTGTTTACCTTTAGTATTTTTGCAAAGTGAATTTTAAAAAGAGGTAAACAAATGTCCGAGACATATGATACTATTTTATTACCTTTGTTTGCCTTATAATCTTAAAATATCATTAACGTATCTATCACATTTGTACACGATCAATTGGGCACCTACCCTATGCTGTTTAGCTTTTCAGTGTACTCTTGCATGAAGTTTGTAGGAGATGGACATTTAAAACCAAGTGCCAGCATCCTAAAGTTCTTCATGTGGGTGTGTGGTGATATTTGGCAATAAGCTTGACAGTTCCGACTTATTTTGAGTTCTGTTGCAACCTGTCTCTCTTATATCCTTCGAATTGCATTAAAAGAAGAGCTAAACATATTCTAGGTGCCTTCTTGGGCGAAATTTGTGAAATTAATATTGGTGAGCAATCCCATTTGTGAAGCTATGGTCTTATGGAGCATAAGCCGACATTTTTCTTGTAGTCAGTTATATGGCGCTCTGTATAAGACCCACCACCAGGGCTAGGAAATGGGCAAACAAATTTCTTAGGACTAAGAGAATGAGGGATGAATTAAAAGAGTTAAAAGGGAGAGTTTAAAACTTTGAATGGTTTTTCATGGTCGTATTAGCCAGGGAAGTTTTATCATAAACTTTTAATGGTTTTTCATTGGAAAAAGTTTTTTTTTTTTTTTTTTTTTTTTTTTTTTTTTTTGTCATTGGGAAACAAAGTTTTCATGGCATTTAGGGTAATTGAAAATTAGACACTTCCTTACGTTCTTTGGAAAAAAAATGTTGCCTTCTAAATCCAGAATATTTTTAGTCGAATTTTAAAGTTGCCTTCTAAATCCAGAATATTTTTAGTCGAATTTTAACCCTCCAGTGACTAATTTTATATTACTCTTTCCCTTTGCCTTTTTAATAGCTGTAACTTTTTTGATAATTATATTGTTGAGACGTGTGTTTGAATGACTAGTAATTTGGATGTAGCATCCGACTGTCACCATTATGATTGCTTTCTTGTAGAGGACATTAAGCAGAAGGTCCAAGCAAAGTGTGATGAATTAGCGGAGAAAATGGAAAATAATGGACTTGAAGTAGAAAAAGCATATGAGCAATTCAAGGTGTTTGAGGATGAGATCGTAGCAGAGCATATAAAGAAGAATGAGGAAGAGAGACCTCTTCCAGAGTCTGATGAGGTGGCGAAGCCTGTGGATAAAAAGAGCGATGATCCTCCTGGTGTGGGTCCCATCCTCCGATGGCAAACACGACTTGTACTTGTTCCTGGTGGAGATGCCTGGCATCCTAAAAACAGAAAGGTAAAATTATCAGTGACTGTTAAGGAGCTTCGACTGTCGAAATGTCAGTTCCGCCGAATGAGAGAAATAGTTGGGAAAAGGTATCATTCCGGAAAAGATGAGCTAACAATAACTAGTGAAAGGTAACGTTGAAATCCTTCTTACATCTATGATTATGCATCCAGATTTCGAGTAGGCAAACCTGTGATACGTTCAAACTGTCACTATGTCGTGGATAACCGCTTTATCTTTTCAGTACTATAAAAACACAGTAACATATGAGACGGGGTTGCATGCGAGACGAACCCATTAGTTAAATGAGGATAGAAGTATTTGGGTTGGTCTCACATCTCACATATTGGCAATAGTATTATCTGTTCTTGTCTATTATGGATTCTGACAAGAAATTTGTATTGTTAATAGTTTAATACCTTGCGGATTTAGATGATACAGATTTTTTTTTTTTTTTTCAAATGGCTTTTACTGCATTGCATATAATTCCCATCGTTTCAGGTTTGAACACCGTGAAGAAAATAGAAAAGACTGCCTGAGAACTTTGCTAAGCATAATCGAAGAGGCTGGAAAAGCTACTGCTTTGGTCGATGAGGCTCGGACTGCTTACGTCAAACAAAGGCTCAAAGCAAATCCAGCTTTCATGGCCAGATTACATGCCAAGACCAAGCAGGCTCCAACTGCTATTCCGGCATGAGTAGTTCTACTACAATGGAGTTTTGATGGGCTTTTACAGTTATGCGGTTAGTGAAACACCGTGGAGTACCTCTGTGTTCTTCATTGCTCTACACAGTTGATTGAGAGAAAATTATTGGTGATAGCTTGCGAAACCGTTCAAGTTTCTTTGATTGCCCGCGCTCTTTTTTGTAACAAATCGTTTGCTAAAATTTGAGGTTTCTTTGCCTCATTTTAACTGGATGAAGCATTGTTATAGAGATAGAGTAGAGTTAATCTTTTCCCCCTTTCTCCTTTAAATTTCTTGTTTGGGCTGATATTTGAATTGATTGTATTCCATGTTTTTGACTTTGTTTCGTGTTGCTTAGGCAACCCAATTTAATAATTGACTCTATGCATTGGCAGTTCAGATTGTTGCTACATTTTCTTGTTGGTTTGGATGATATCGGCCGGCTATTATTGAACAAACTTGATTTAGATCCTCTAAAATATGATCTGGTATAATGCTCAGCTGATGCTTGCACAATTGTATCCAGCGTTGAAACAGTTGACAATGTCACACAACCGGTCATCCAAAAAGCAAAAATATACGACAAAAAATGCAAGTCGACAATGTTGTGTAGAAGCCGGGGATTACTAAATTGAGTTAGTGACTGGAAGTGCAAATAATTGTAGTTTTCCTAATTTCTTGTAAAGAAATGAATAATTCAAGTTTTCCTAATTTCTTAGGAAGAAATTTCGAGAATAGGATTTGAACCCATGACCATTCTGACCAATACGTGAAATTGGTGCCTTAGACCAACCCGGCCATCTTGACATGCTATTCTGTTATGCTAAATTTCATACATAAAAATACTCTGTTTTTATTAAAAAAAAAAACATCAGTTCATTGAACATGACGATACTTTTTAGGGTTATTTAACAACAATACTCCAAACTATTTGGGGGCTTCTTAAAATACTCTGTACTTTGTTTTAACTGCGAATATACTCAACTTTCACACCCCTTATCTTATATATTAGAATAGGTTGACCGACTCCCTGCTAAGGCGGTAAAAATATTTTAACCCCTCCTAACATCTCTTTTTTTCTTTTCTAATGTCATCTATATTTCATCAACTCCTATCAAGATTCATCAATTGAAACCAAAGTTGATTCAACCTTGATTTGTTTGAAACACTTGTGAAGATGGGTCTGCAATTTCCGAGGGATCTCAGTCATTGACCAACCCAAACCATCGGTACACCTCCATCACCAACAAACAACGCCACTTCATCTCGCCACTGTCTCATCCCGCCGCACCACCTCCTCGAAAATCCACTCCTCACCATCACACCCACTACCCTCCTTCATTCTTTTCCACTGTCATTCCAAGTTTCAACAACACAGTGAAGCATATCAAACCTTTATAAGAGTAATCACCAACCCATCAACAAAATCTCTTTTCCTTTATAATTTCCATATTTCCGATCAAAACCCAATTAAATGTTTATAATCAGCAACCCAATTTTTACAAAATTTCAGTTTCCTCAAAAAAAATAACCCTAATTAAATTTGTAAATTGACCCTGTCATCATCAATCTGGGTTCCATATGTTGTTTTGGGGGAAAAGATAAAGAAAAGGTGATGATTTTGCGCTATGGAGTTGCGAAACACGATGGTTTTAGGACTGAAAGGGGGTCCAGTTGTGGCCCTCTCTAAGTGTCCCCTAACCACTAACCTCACCCGCTGACGACAGCAATGGTGAGGAAGTCGACGGTGTCACAGGCGGCGGAGATGGTGTTGTTATTGAGAAGGTGTGTCTAAATAAGTAATGAATGAGAATGGTTGGTATGTACGACGTGGTTCAGTTATGGTGGTTTGGCGATGTCGTTGTAGAGACGGATGTGGTAGTTATGGTGTGGTAGTTGCCTGTGTTAAGGGTGGTGCCACAGTGGAGTGATGGAGTGGTGGTGACTGCCTGGTGGTGACAAGGGTTAATGGAGGAGGAGAAGTAAGGTAAAATGGGGATTTTCATAAGATTTGTTGGGTTTTAGAAGGGGTAATTTGAAGTAGATTTTTATGGGTTTCTAGCATAGGGAAGAGGATGAAGATGAACATCTGTAATGAGGAATGTGTGACGTTTTTACCTGCTACGGAGTACTATAGGTTAATAAAGGGTCAATTCTATTAAAAGCGAAGGGGTATAATAGTTGGTTATATTGGTAGTTAAATTTAGGGGTGAGCAAAACCGTATACCCGATACGGTTTTGAAAACCGTATCGGGTATACGGTTTTAAAAATCGCAAAAATCACTATACGGATCCGATACGGTTTAGCTGTATATACGGTTTTCGGGTACCCGGAAAAACCGTGTATACGGAATCCGTATATACGGATACGGTTTGGTGGCAAATGCGCAATTAAACATTGTATTTATTCAAGAGCTAATAATTACCTCTAAGATGACTACCTTTGATGAAGGGCTAATTTTTATTTATTGAGATAAATTAGTAAAATAAGTCATAAAAAAACATTAGGAGCGGAAGTTGAAAGAGGAACTTTGCGTTTTTTTTAATTTTTTTTATACAAAAACATCAAACCGTGTCGAAAACCGTATATACGGTTTTGTTTTTGCCCGGCCCGGATACGATACGGTTTTATGAAAACCGTATCGTATATACGGATTTTCGTATCGTATATCCGAAAATTCGTATAACTCAAACCGTATACCGTATCGTATCCGTATTATAAAACCATATCGTATATTTTTGCTCACCCCTAGTTAAATTACAGTTTGGAGCATTTTGAGAAGCATTCCAATAGTTTGGAGTATTCTCATTAAACAAAGGATTATTTCATGGGAATAATCCATCCTATGGGTGCCCTGCAAATAACACTCCATCCTATCAATAATTCCAATTAAATCCATCCTATCTCCCTTTCTTCCCGGAACAAACTTGCCCAATTTTTTGACCTGTTACATTAGGTCACCACTCGCCTCCTCCTTTTTATAACCAAACTTCTTCCTTCTTCCCCATTTCCAGATTTTCCTTCACCACCATCACAACTCCGACATTATTAATATAATTTTTAGGCATTAGATCGTGATAAAGACGGAAAATCATGAAGGTATTTGAGTCGGAAAAGACGGGTTAAAACAAGTCAAATAGAGCGATTTCAAGTAAAGGGAGGAGCAAGGTCAACTTTGACTTTATCAAAAACCATGTGAACCCCACTGTTCATTTGATTACTCGACAAACACTTTCAACCTCATCAGCAAACACTATTTTGAACCCACAAGCAGCCACCATCAACTCATCTCCGTTCAACCCCATTCATCACCCACCATCATTTCATCAGCCACCATAACCATTTCACATCATCTCCATTCCTGTACGAGCAGCGAGCCCTTAATCCGCCATCGACATCCCGAATTCAGATAAAACCCCGAGTCCAAATCAGTCCATAAATCAAACAACCAGCAGCTACCTTTCCGCCATTGACATCCGGAATTCAGATCAAAACGCGAGGAGCATCCTGAACCGCGGTGGTCGAATCATAGGAAAGGCTGCGATTATTAGAGTTCGACGGCAGAAGGTGAGTGTGAATGATGGGGTTGCGATCGTTGTCGTAGATGGTTCGATTCCGACATCGAGACGGTTGTTTCAATTGGTGGTGAAAGACTGAAAGGTGACAGTGTTGATGTAGGGGAGTCGTGTTTGAGGTGTGGCCGTGTGGGCCAGGTCTCCGGCGGCCGTCGACGATGATGGTGGGGTGGTGGTTGACGGTGGTGGGGGTTTGGTGATGGCTGTCTCAAAACAGTCTAAGTGTAGTTGTTGGAATGTTGAATGTTTTTCCAAAATGGGGCGTAAACACAAACTAATTAACGAAATAGGTTGAGTTTCAAAGTATTTACCCAAAATGGGTCCACGTCATCATCAAAGTTAGGCTCGGATTCAAGTCGCTCTCCCGCTCAACGACCTTACCCAAAGTGTCACTTAATGTCCACCCAAACCTCAGTATGGTACTTAAACGGCAAGTCGCTCCGGGAGTGAGCGATTTTAGCTCAAATCGCCTACCCCCACGGCGACTTTGGTGTTTGCAAAAAAAAAAAAAAAAAAAGAAGGCTGTTAAGGAGAGTCGAACACAGGACCTTCCACAAAACTAACACTTGTTCAATATTACCTAACCATCCATGCAAGAAAGTTTATATGTTAAAGGGAAGTGATTAAAGATAATATTGAGTAATAGTTATTCAAGTCCCAAAACACATTTATTGCTGTTAGTATTAAATATGGAAATTTAATCCCCTTAATAAGACATCATTTTACACTTGGTGTTATGGTAAGGGGTGTGAAAGAAGTGTTAGCAGATTTCGTGTTCCATTCCCATAAGCTACAATTCACTTGTCTTTTTTTTTTTCTTCTTTTTTTTTTTTTTTTTTTTTTGGCCAAGTCGCCCAGCCGCTGAGCGTTTTTCCTTCAAGTCGCTCTCCCGCTGAGCGACCTTAATCCTGAACCTACCATCGCCAAAATCGAGCCTACGTGGACCCATTTTTGGTAATTAGTTTCAAAGTTACCCTATTTCGTTAAATTGTTTGTTATT
This sequence comes from Silene latifolia, assembly GCF_048544455.1. Taxonomy (NCBI): domain Eukaryota; kingdom Viridiplantae; phylum Streptophyta; class Magnoliopsida; order Caryophyllales; family Caryophyllaceae; genus Silene; species Silene latifolia. The sequence goes on from NC_133536.1 coordinate 14,198,594, forward strand.
AAAACCCATTTTTGAAAAAAATTCTGGAATGTTGGTATCATTTACAAGGGTGACCTGTTCTTCAGGTTGCCCGTCTTCCAAGAGTGTTATGGAAAGAAAGGGGATAGGATGGATTTAATTGAAATTATTAATAGGATGTAGTGTTATTTGCAGGGCACCCATAGGATGGATTATTCCCATGAAATAATCCTTAAACAAACCTACTTTTTATTCATATTCAACTTTCCTGGAATGTTTAATTCAAAAGCTTTCATTCTTGTTTGCTTCCATCTTCTTGTTTTGCTTACTATTCAGTATTGTCAGCTGGCAGCTAAACCTACTAATTTCGTCCTGGTCGTTAACCAATCACTCCCTTACTTGAAATTATTTTCATGATTGATCACCGCTTCAGTAGCCCACCAAATCGCAACTGCTGTGGAATAGTTGCCAGATGCTTTGTTTACGAGGAGTATTATGAGTAGAGCCATAATATGGCGTAATGCAGAGGTCACCAAATTGCATCGGCCGAGTCTGAGATCAAAACTGGAATCAATAATTTATGCGAATAAGAACAGCAAACCCCACCAAATAAAATCTTCATCACGCATTACAATCACATTTCTGTTCCTCCTAGAGCGTTTCATTTGAGTACGCTCTTTAGTGTGATTGTGAAGAAAGAGCACCGATCAAGGAGAGCACCGAAATGTTTTAATTAATATTTCAACAAATAGAAAGCCAAACACATGAATTTGGCCACTCTCCATCATAAATGGCAGTTCAATAATTCCAGTTCATGAGAGGATGAACAACATCTGTAGAAAGGAAATACAGAAAAAGGAGGAACACTAAAACAGCTGCAACTCTTGCGAATATTATGATGACTGTTAGAAATAACAGGTAATCAAGTAACAGAAATACTGGTGAGTCCTCTAACATTTAGTAAGCCATAAAATGTGCTAGTTTTGTTGGGATGATTGAAATCGGAGCTAACAATTCGGGTTTCTGAACAATTTGGGAAGGTGAATAATTTGCATAATAGGGTTTGCTTCGAGTTAATGGTAAACTCAAGGTTCTTGCCATTGAATTGAATAAATGTGAGAGCAAAATGTTTCACAAAGATGCTCATTGCTGAATGTCATCGGGTGTCATCTCGACTAGGGCTGAACAAAAAATCCGATTATCCAAACCGATCCGATATCGGCTCAGCATCCGATCCGAAAAAGCGGATATCCGATCCGAAAAGTACATTCGGATTCGGATCCGATCCCTGATGAGTAGTATTTTAGTCGCTTTTTACCCCGCATTTATATCTTATTACTACGACTTGATTTTTGCGTGCTTTAATCGATTAATAGCTCATTTTACTATTTAATTAGAAATAATTAGTTTTAGTATATTTATTGAAATAGTTATTGTTTTTCGAGAGTTTTGTACTGTTCCTGCTACTTTAAATTTTGTAGGAATCGATTGCGGTCGATTGAGGCAAATCGAGAAACAAGTGGATCAAATAGGCCATAATTGGTCCGAAATTATTATTGATCAAGTATCGTCCAAATGAAATTGATGCATTTTGTCATTGGGTGTGGGCTGTTTCATTGTGAGAAATACAAGTAAACAAGTTGGCCATATTTTGATAGGAAATGGTCTTGTTGGTGCGTGTTAAATTCAACAACGAGACTGGTGGACCCAAACTAGGAGAAAGAGTCACAACTTGCCAAGAGGTTCACTCTAAAACCAATTGGCAATAGAGTAGCGTAGCGCCTTTATAAAGTGGTAATTAATTTTTCTCTTTTATCAATGTGGAACAACCCTCACATGTGGAACTTTGGGTTTCTTCACGTGCGTCATTTGTTGGGCCACAATTTGGTCCTTGTTTTGCTTGTTAGTTGGTGGAGTTTATGCATTGGGCCATTTCTCTTGAGTGGTCACGGTATGCTCATGCGAGACAACGGGAAGCTGCTTCACATTTTTAGAAGCGAGAAACAATACGCAGACCCTCAATTAGATTTTTAAGAGGCAGCTTCATTTGAGAAATAGAAATCAGTAGAGTAGTATAGTTTAGACTTTCAAAGCGTCTTCTTTCTTGAATGACAATATCCGTCATGGTGAAGACTCTCACATAAAGCAGTGGGAGGGAAAATGGAAAGACCCATGCATATCGCACCGCGCATCTTGTGAGAGAAGCACTATCCGTCTTTCACCATGACGGATAGTCTTAAAATCCTCTTCATGAGATTTTGTGTTAGACTTTAGAGGATAGAAAAACTCTCTTATTTTCTCTCTCAATTTCTCCCTAATTAAATTTGTAATTTTTTTTTTGTTCTTAGTATTCAAATTTCTCTCCTTTTATTAGTTTACAATTAATTTTGGGTTGTAATTTTGGAAGATAAGAAGACATTCATCCTCCATTTTTCAATCCAAGTTTGCTCCTTTAATTTAAGTTGGTATATTTCTTATCTTAATTTCACTCTATTTCTATTGTTTACATGTTTTTCATTTCATCTTATATTGTTTGTTTAATCTTGTTGCAGTGGCGTATCTAGGATTTACACGGTGGGGGTGCAGAAATTCATTATCTAGAATACTTCAAGTTAGTAGCGAGACTTGGAGGATGTCAATAGAGTTTAATTATAATTAAAAAATAGCTTTATTGTGGAACTAAGAATGATAGCATGAAATCTTAATACTCCGTATAAACTAAAAATAAACCCATAATTTTGGCATGAAACCGAACAATTAGTCCTGTGAAAGGCAATTTTACACCAAATTATTGTAAATGAATCCAATCACAAGCATATTAGTGGGTAAAAGAAACTATTAAAAAAACCCGTTCTACGAAAACGTGGGTAAAACCGCTTTACAAAAGTATTGTAAAATGAATAATAGGTGTATTAGTGTATATACGTGAAAATAATATTTACCTAAAATGCATATACAGTTGAGCACTCACATCAAAAAAAAAAATTGCAGATCGTAGGATTTGAACCCTTAAAGTTAGAAATGGTGGCATCAGAGTTTACCACCCACACCAGAACAGATTCATGATAATCTATAGAACTAAAATATATATATTCTATATTTTGGGGGGTGCAGGTGCATCCACCGGACCCCCCATGACGACGCCACTGTCTTGTTGCTAACCATGTTTGGCATGGTTAGTATTGGTGTATGTGTATTGCTTGTGTTAACTATGTTTGAGTAGAATTAGTCTAGGGTTAAAGGGGGAGTTTGGGCAAACATGAGGGATGATAATGAGTTGTTTACATTTGAATATGGGTTAAAAATCGAGTCTTTATATACTTGCATTGAAGGTGTTCGATGAAATGGGTGAATGAAAGTTCTTACCTTTCTTTGAATTTTGCTTAACATTTCTGATGGGGCATATTCTGCACCGCTGACCAAGTCAACACATTGAGCAAGGTCAAAGATGTCCACAGCAAAGTCAACGACTTAGACAGCCTAGCCGATGCATCCCACCGGCCTGTCACCTAGGTCTCGGCATGGCAACCAGCCAGCCAGGACACATATCCGCGTACTCATATCCAAGACCCTCGGCCAGCCTGCCATAGGTCCATCGGCCGAGGGTACAACGGTCTTTCCACCTGATAGCCACTTGGCCACTTGGCCACTACGTGACAAAAGGTGAAAGTCTATAAATACTCCTCAACCTTCATTGAGGAAAGGATCCACAACTTAACCTAAGAAACACTATTCATCTGGTAATATCTCCTTTATCTCTCTACATTACACTCTTAGCCAAGTAACCACAACTTACCTCTCTAAGTTAACTGACTTGAGCGTCGGAGTGAGTACGCTCGGCCAAAGCCGAGCCCTCAGTTTGTTCATCGTTTCAGGAGACCGCAAGGAGGATTCAAGCAAAGACGACATCCTACGAGCTACGAGTGGTAACAAATATCTGCTCTGGAATTACAGCCGGAACAATTGGCGCCGTCTGTGGGAACGGATACTAGAAGCTAGTCACATTCATTCCCAAACAAAAAAAAAACACAAAAACCCACCCAAAAAGCTAAGAAGATGTCGAAACAACAAGACGCAGTCGTGACTGACGAAACCGCATTCTACCAAGATGATACCTTCAACAATTCTGGAGTCGTGCAGCCCTCCACCGGCGGAGTAATCCAACCGGAGTTCGGGATGCCAATAATACCAGACACGCCGCCGCGCCAACCAGTCACCATCATGGGACATGTGGTTGACGTAGCAAAACCGAAAATGCTCCCCGGACCTAATTAGTAATACGCCTGCTCACACTATCACGCCGACAAGAGCGGCGGAAACCGTCCAGGAGACCAGGGCCCAGAATGTGACTCCAAGAAATTTGAACGGAGCACTAGGAGAAGCTGACCCAGACAAGTCGCCGGGGGAGCCCAAAGTAGCCGTGGTAGACCTAAGCCCTTCCCGTACTCATGGGAGGACGGCGTCCCCGCAGCACGAACGAGGCATACCCCAAAGGAGCCAGAGGAGTCCAACTCAGCAGAGTTGGAAGAGAAGTCCGAGTCGAAGAAGGAGTCCTTCCCGCTACGAGGGGAGGAGCCGGACTAGGAATGCGAGGAGCCGATCGCCGCGTGTCGTTCGACACGTGGTCAGACAGCCCCTCAGCGCCTACGTCCTAGAAGTCCAGGTGCCAACTAAGCTCAAGTTGCCACCTCTATCATACAAAGGAGACAATGATCCAGCCGACCACGCTGAGGCTTTCGAGTCTTACATGTCAGTATGGGAGCAGCCCGATGAGGTCTGGTGCCGAGTTTTCCCAACAACCCTGCATGGGATGGCTCAAAGTTGGTACAAGGGGCTTCCCGACGGCTCGGTATACTACTACGCCGACCTAAGGGACGCCTTTTTAGCCCAGTACTCTTGCAACAAGAGAAGGGCCGTGGAGACATCGGACCTCCTTGTTGGGGTTTGTGTCCTTAACAGTTAGTGCAAGGACTTATAAACCTCTAAAAGGATCAAAGGGTATACTTTGTATCATAATCAGTTGATCCACGTTTATCAATAACGGTTGGCTTGCTAGATAAGTTTGACGTTATTGTCATACAGATGGCGGTGATCAACTGGTCCCTAAAAGTCACACCTATAGGATACGTCTTGAGTGATGTGACGGTATGAAAATACAGTCATATAGATGCCAAATTTGACTAACCAGTTAGTCTGAGTTATTTGACTAATAATTAGTCTAAATGTGATGTTGAGATATTATATTTAATACGGATTAAATATCATGAGCTAAAGGCGAATTAACCAGTTAATTCGTAAAATTAAATATAAAGCGTTTTATATTTAATTAAATGTATATTGAATATAATTATACAATACTGTTGTGTCGGACACGTATTAAGAATTCAACTAACCCGTATTATTAGTTGATGCCTTAAATTCCGATAACCGATAACAGTTTATAATGAAACCGCGTCGTATACACTTAGCAAGTTTTGGACCGGACCATGAGTTTAACTTAAGGAGAAAATGGAAGCCCATTTCCCCCTAAGTCCATTCGGCCAAACCGAATTAGAGGAACAAAAGGAGAGCTCTCTCCTCCCTTTCTAACCTAATTCATTTTGCAAAAATAATTAGGGTTTTTGGGAATTGTGCCTCCTAAATTCCGGATCTCTCATCCAACACAAATTCACAAAAACTAATCCCCTCGATATTGCAAGCCAATTAGGGGATTGTCTCTAGCACAAGGGCATTACTCGGACATCTTGGGTGCATCGTTTAGGAGGAGATTTGCTTTAATCTCTCATTGCCTTATTGCACTAGGACCGAAGGTTATTTCTATGTCTTTATCGTTTTCATCATGTTTTTCGTTTTATGACTATAAACAACATATAAATTTTACGTTATAATCCTTAATTCGAAGGGTAGTATACGGATATTGACCCACAAGTGGTATCAGAGCGAGGCCACGTAATTTTTTATATGTGTTTTTCATTAAACGATTTTGAAAACGATGAATTTTGTTCAATGAAGGCCACGGCTGCCTCCTTTTTGGTCTCGGCATTTATAAAAAAAAATGCTGCGTTTTTTTTTGTTGCTTTGTGCATTGGGAACCGTGTCCATGTACACGGTTGTTGGATGATGATTTTGTTTTATTTCATTTTCGATCTTTGCATATTGTATTGTAATCGATATTCATTACAATTTGTTAAAGATCAATCAAAATGATTGCATAAAATTTCGTGTGGCACAAATTTTTGTCTCGAAAATTTCTGAAAACCGTGTGGCCTCTTGTCTCGGCCTGTTTTTCTGTTTTCACATTGATTTGCGTGCTTCACATTTTGTTTAGATCGTTCGATCTCAAGTATTCATTCGTTCTTCACATGTTGCAATTCTAACCGATAATTATTGCAAAATGTTGAAGATTAACAATTGTAGTGTGTTTTCTATACGGATTAGATTAAAACTACAATTGTGTTTTTATCAAACCGTTTTGTTTTGATCTTTAGTTGCTCACGATTTGAGCCGTGTAAAATTTGTTTTTGGCCTTAAAGGCTCTCGGCATTTCTGCTAAAAATAAAAAAAAAAAAATTTTTTTTTAGCCCCTGGTACTGTTCACGTCAACAGTACAGAAGAAAAAAAAAAAAAAAAATTTTCTGTTTTTTTTTCCGGCCTTTTTAATGCATAAAATGTTTTTTATGCTCTCGCTTGATTAGTGAAACGGTTCACCCACGTAAAATAAAGTTACATTAACATGATTTATTGTAACGGATTATCTCGGATTAAAATTAACTTGACTGAAGCGGTTTTGTCATGTAATTTTAACTATCTTTGGTGGTTTGGATAAAAATTAAACATAATTACGGAATTATGTCACGAATAATTTTTTTTAGTTGATGCATTTTATTTATCGTTATTGTTTATTTTGAATGTTTTGAATGCCTTTTAATTACGTATTTAATTATTTTGCAAACGGTTGTAACTTAGTGTGGCCTTAGTAGAACGTGTTACCGTAATGATGGAACACGGTCTTGGTTGTATTTTGAGATCTCGTATCTCCATTTTATTTCTTTTAATTACAGTTTTTATTTAGAATGTAAATAGGTTTATATTTGTAAATTTTAAATTGTAATTTTTGAGAAGACTAAAGTTGGAGACCGGATGCTCACTCCCGCTACTTGGATCAAGATGGAACATCAAGACAAGCTTTCGGGTCCAACGGTGGATTCCAAAGTTGTATTTTGTTTTTTTTTACTAGGATAGGCCACACTAGGAATTTATATTTACGTATCGCATTCATTTATTTATTTTATTGTGACGATAGCTTGCATCATTTTCCGCCTAAAACCAAACCACCTAATTATTGCATGAAAACTGACACATATAGAGGTCACGAGTTAGTTTTCATTGACATTCTCATGTCACACGATTTTAAGCCATCACCTAAATTGATTCATTCACGCAGACGCTAGTTATTCGTTCACTTAAAATGAATTATAATTAAGTTGATGGGATCTTCCTCGTATAAACAAAAATTGAGAACGGTCTTTATAGGTCAAACTCCAATGAGTCCCTTCTTCGTCGGTAGGCATACTATGACCCCTTCTACGTCGGGTAAGTTGGAACTGATTGACCTATTTTATCTCAACACTATGGTCACTCGTACGATCCTGTGACTATGGTGGACTATAGATAGGATTTACGGAAATCTATCGACCAAGAGTTCTTCCGGAAGAATTAGCTAAACAGTTGGCTTATCAATTTACAGAAATTGAGTCTTGGGATCACTTGTATCATTCTTGAGGGAGATCAATTATGCAAGTGCAATGAGTCTACACGATTAAAATGTATTTTAATAGACTTAAATCACCTCGATGAGTTGCTTATTTCGTTTTGTTTTTCTTTCTTTTTCAGTGTAGATCACGATTTTAAACTGCTTATAACATAATGGCTGGTCATTTGAACGACCCAATGCCAAGTGCCACATTGGACCGTGAGTCCTGGCTTAGGATCTTCATGAGTCAGATGAATCAGTCTACTCGACTGAAGAATGACGGATCCAACTTCGCGGACTGGGAGGCAGCATTACGGAATGCTGCCGCTGCTGACGGGAAGCTCAAATATCTGCTTGAGCCCATGCCGTTAAACCCAGGCCCCACGGCTGGACTAAACGAGATCGACAAGTATAACGATTTCGCTTTAGAAGCGGGTGCGGTAAAGAACGTACTTATTTTTGCAATGGAACCCAATTTGCAGAAACGCTTCATAGCCCAAGGTGCAAACAAGATTTTCACCACGCTCACTAAGGAATTCTCGAAAGCACCGAGAATCGTGACCTATGAGCATACCACTCGCTTCTTTGATGCGAGACTCCAGAAGGGCCAACCGGTTAGCCCACACATTCTCAGCATGATTGAGAATGTCGAGAAGCTGGAGACCTTTAACTGTAACATCAGCGAGAACATTGTTATCGATCGCATGCTTCATTCACTCCACGATGGTTTTTCGCAATTCAGAGCGAATTACTATATGAATGATTTGAAGAAAACTCCCCATGAACTGCACTCCCTTCTCGTACAGACCGAGAAGGACATGAAGTTCAGTGGGAGCTCGAAACAGGATGTTCTCGTTGTGTCAAACAAAAGGAAAGGTAAGGGCAAAGCTCCGGCAAACCTAACAGTAGGTAAGGCGAAGTTCAAGAAGTCGGGTTCAGGGAAGAGTGGTCCTGGTGAGTCGAGCAACTCATCAGGCGCGACAAAGAGCAAGAGTGAAAACATGGAATGCCACCATTGCCACAAGACTGGGCATTGGAGACGCACATGTCCTGTTTATCATGAGGACTTAAAGGCAGGTCGTGTTAAACCTGTTGGTATGTCTTCTCTCTCTTCTACTTTTATTCATATGATTGAGATTAACCACGCAAGTTACGGAACTTGGGTACTTGATACTGGTTGTGGTTCTCATCTGTGTAATCATGTGCAGGGGCTCCGAAACATCGAACCCCTCGTAAAGGGTGAGGTGGACCTGCGTGTTGGGAATGGAGCAAGAGTGGCTGCCATCTCCAAGGGGACATATGTGATCCAGCTTCCTAGCGGATTTGAGTTGTCATTATATGATTGCTATTATGTTCCTAGTCTTTCGAAAAACATTATTTCAGTTTCTGCTCTTGACAAACTTGGTTTTTCATTTGTAATAGAAAATAATGCTTGCATTTTCTCTTTACACGATATGATTTATGGCAAGGCAGTCTCCATGAACGGAATTTATGTTTTAGATCAGACCACGGAAATATTACACGTAATGAATAAAAAGTTAAAGGTTGGTGACAAAGATCAAACGTATCTATGGCACTGCCGTATGGGACACATTAATGAGAAACGCGTAAAACAGCTCATCAAACATGGAGCTATCTCGGCCTTTGGTTTTCAATCATTTGGCACGTGTGAATCATGTCTCATCGGTAAAATGACTCGTATTTCCTTCAAAGGTGTTGGAATGCGCGCTGCTGACCTATTAGGACTCATACACACGGATGTATGTGGACCTATGTCAATCACCGCACGAGAAGGCTATAGGTATTTCATCACTTTCACGGACGATTTAAGTAGATATGGCTATGTCTACTTAATGAAGCATAAAAGTGAATCCTTTGAGAAATTCAAAGAATACCAGAATAGGGTGCAGAACCTATTGGGTAGAAAGATTAAAACACTACGTTCAGATCGTGGTGGCGAGTATCTTTCTCACGAGTTTGATCATCACCTCAAAGACTGTGGGATTGCCCTACAGTTAACTCCACCTGGAACACCTCAATTGAATGGTGTGTCCGAACGGAGAAATCGAACACTACTTGATATGGTTCGATCCATGATGAGTCACACGGTTTTACCTGATTCATTATGGGGTTATGCTCTCATGTCGGCTGCTCTAATACTTAACCGAAGTCCGTCTAAAGCTGTTGACAAGACTCCATATGAACTATGGAAGGGAACGGTCCCTAACTTGTCCTTTATACGGGTTTGGGGCTGCGAGGCTTATGTCAAGTGGAGACACGAGGATAAGCTCGGCCCGCGATCGGTCAAGACATTCTTTATAGGTTATCCTAAAGGAACCCTTGGTCATTACTTCTATTCGCCAACCGAACAACGTGTTTTTGTTGCGGCTAGTGCGACATTCTTAGAGAAGGAATTTCTCGAGAATGCAAAGAGTGATAGAACCTTCGACCTGTCGGAGATTCCAGAACCAAATACCGAGCAATTATTGGAGGAACCTATTCCTTCAATCCCGGCTGCGGTGAACATTCCTGAGGAACCTAGGAGGTCGGGGAGAGTCTCTATTCCTCCGGACAGATACATCGGTATGGTCGAGGAACATGATATAGATGACGTTCTACTCTTAACGAGTAGTGAACCCGCAACCTATAAAGGTGCCATGACCAGTTCTGACTCAAAGCTATGGCTTGAGGCCATGCAATCCGAAATGGACTCCATGTATGAGAACAACGTGTGGGATCTTGTTGACTTACCTGCTAAGGTTCGTCCCCTTCAATGCAAATGGCTTTACAAGATAAAGCATTCTGTGGAAGGTCAACAAGATATCTACAAAGCACGACTAGTTGCTAAAGGTTTCACCCAAGTGCCAGGTTTGCACTACGATGAGATTTTTGCACCCGTAGTCATGCTGCGTTCCATTCGGATTATCTTAGCGATTGCCGCTTTTCATGACTATGAAATTTGGCAAATGGACGTGAAAACCGCCTTCTTAAACGGCTTTTTGGAGGAAGAGTTGTACATGGTACAACCCGAAGGTTTCATCGATCCAGCACATCCTAAGAAAGTGTGCAAGCTTAAGCGTTCCATTTATGGACTTAAGCAAGCATCAAGGAGTTGGAATCATCGCTTCGACCAAGTGATAAAAGAAAATGGATTTACTCGATCTGTCGAGGAACCATGTCTATATATCAAGTCGAGTGGGAGCAAGATTGTCTTCCTAATATTGTATGTTGACGACATACTCCTGATTGGGAATGACATACCTCTCTTAACTTCGGTGAAAGTATGGTTGAAGAACCATTTCCAGATGAAAGATCTGGGTGAGGCACAAAGAATTCTAGGCATCCGTATCTATCGAGATAGATCACGTCGGATGTTATCTCTCGATCAGAGTCTTACATAGACAAAGTCCTAGAGAGATTAAGCATGACTAACTCCAAGAAGGGGTTTCTTCCTATGGCTCCAGGGGTGCATTTGAGCAAGTCTCGTGCACCGAGACACCGGAAGAGAAAGAGCGCATGGCACGGATCCCTTATGCTTCGGCTATAGGATCAATCATGTATGCCATGATATGCACACGTCCCGACGTGGCATATGCATTGAGTATGACAAGTCGATTCCAACAAATCCAAGTGAATCACATTGGCTCATTTCAAGAACATTCTTAAGTACCTCCGGAGGACTAAAGATTGGGCATTGACTTATGGAGGCTCTCAAAAGCTATGCGCAACCGGTTCGCAGATGCTAGCTTCCAAACGGATCGAGATGACTCGAAATCTCGGTCGGATTCGTTTTACTCTTAATGGCGCTGCAGATCACCGGAAGAGTTCCAAGCAAACATTACTCAGATTCTACGACTGAGTCCGAGTACTATGCCGCGTCTGAAGCTACAAAGGAAGCGATATGGATGCGTCAATTCTTACATGGACTATCCGTAGTGCCTAGTTCGAATGAGCCGATCACCATCTATTGCGACAATAGTGGTGCCATCTTCCAGGCTAAGGAGCCAAAGTCTAGCAACAAGTCTAGACATGTACAACGGAAAGCTCATCTAATCCGGGATTACGTGGAGCAAAAGGAAGTAGTGATAGAAAAGATTGCTACAGATGATAACATAGCAGATCCTCTCACTAAACCATTACGACAAGATAAGCATGAAGGGCACGTTAATTCCATGGGAATTAAACGTGTTCCTAAGTTGTAGTACTCTTTTATGGATTAGATTCATTCGCTTTTGTACTCTATACAACATCATCGTTTTGACATTTATATATTTTGTTTTTCATGTGGATTTGTACGACAAATTTTGAACACCACAAAGTGAACTGAATGAACATTATATTTTCAGTCCTTAATTGCCCACATGAGCTGATAACTCTGGCAATTATTTTGTGACGTTGGTTGATGGTGGGTTCAACGAGCCATAAGTCAACAGGTTGACTGACCAATCACAGAGGCGATTTATACGGATATTTCGTAGGACACAATTGTGACATCGACGTGGAGTCCTAAATGTTTTATAACATTCGTTGCCCGGTCGTGGATAGGACTTCCATGGTGATCCTAAGAGTCGATTCTTTGACTATCGACTGTCTCTTGAGACTAAGGCAGATTTTGGGTGACTTTGGTTTCTTTCTCACGGTCATCCGTAACAGGGGGCCAAGTAGATTTTTTCTGGGTCATTTCATGCTGTGCTTAGATCGGAAGGAGTTCGAGTTGAAGGAAATATTCAGCCTTTATCGTGTACTCGATATTTCTCGGGGCCACTCGAGGAGTCAGAATCGAAATGCATGGCCATGCTCGGATACGGATTCGTTTTATCGGTTAAGTTACTCTCTAGTCGGGAAACCACTCTAGATACAGATCGATTGTAAAATACGACCTTTGCGGATACCGATCTGCAAATTGTTTTACATTGAGTGGGAGAAATTTTAAATGAATATGAGAATCGGTTATCGCACATACACTTGTACGGACAAGTGGGAGTTTGTTGGAGCTTGTGTCCTCCAGTTAGTGCGGATAACGTCATTGCACATACACTTGTACGGACAAGTGGGAGCTTGTTGGGGTTTGTGTCCTTAACAGTTAGTGCAAGGACTTATAAACCTCTAAAAGGATCAAAGGGTATACTTTGTATCATAATCGCTTGATCCACGTTTATCAATAACGGTTGGCTTGCTAGATAAGTTTGACGTTATTGTCATACAGATGGCGGTGATCAACTGGTCCCTAAAAGTCACACCTATAGGATACGTCTTGAGTGATGTGACGGTATGAAAATACAGTCATATAGATGCCAAATTTGACTAACCAGTTAGTCCGAGTTATTTGACTAATAATTAGTCTAAATGTGATGTTGAGATATTATATTTAATACGGATTAAATATCATGAGCTAAAGGCGAATTAACCAGTTAATTCGTAAAATTAAATATAAAGCGTTTTATATTTAATTAAATGTATATTGAATATAATTATACAATACTGTTGTGTCGGACACGTATTAAGAATTCAACTAACCCGTATTATTAGTTGATGCCTTAAATTCCGATAACCGATAACAGTTTATAATGAAACCGCGTCGTATACACTTAGCAAGTTTTGGACCGGACCATGAGTTTAACTTAAGGAGAAAATGGAAGCCCATTTCCCCCTAAGTCCATTCGGCCAAACCGAATTAGAGGAACAAAAGGAGAGCTCTCTCCTCCCTTTCTAACCTAATTCATTTTGCAAAAATAATTAGGGTTTTTGGGAATTGTGCCTCCTAAATTCCGGATCTCTCATCCAACACAAATTCACAAAAACTAATCCCCTCGATATTGCAAGCCAATTAGGGGATTGTCTCTAGCACAAGGGCATTACTCGGACATCTTGGGTGCATCGTTTAGGAGGAGATTTGCTTTAATCTCTCATTGCCTTATTGCACTAGGACCGAAGGTTATTTCTATGTCTTTATCGTTTTCATCATGTTTTTCGTTTTATGACTATAAACAACATATAAATTTTACGTTATAATCCTTAATTCGAAGGGTAGTATACGGATATTGACCCACACTCCTAACTATCAAACAGGAGGGGGGCGAGTCTCTACGAAGCTATGTGAAGAGGTTCGATGGAAAGGTCCAGCAGATTCGAGAGATTAATCCCGAACTGGCGGCCTTCGCGCTGATGAAGGGCCTCCCGAGGGGAGACTTAAAAAATGAGCTCATCAAGTGCGGAGGCCTGGGCTGGGATGCCGCCAGGAGGATGGCCGACCAGGCCATCAAGGTGGAGGACTATCACAAGACCTGGGTAGGCCCTAGCGAGGCCGAGCACTCAGAAAAGAGGAGCCACCGGGAGGACAACCCGGATGAAAGACGCCGTGACGACAATAGGTCACGGTCCGATGAAAGACGCCGCGACAATAGGTCACGGTCGGACAAATCTGCCAGGAAACAAGACTCGACGGGCGCCGGGTGGAGTTCAGGAACGTACCACCAGAGGCGGTATAATGATAAAACCCCTCTCGTCGTATCAGCCGCCGAGGTCTTCGCCCTGAGCAAAAACGAGGGCCAGAAGTGGGAAAGACCCCCCAAGCCAAAAAGTGACGGTAACACGAGCCAGTACTGTGAGTACCACGGCCACACCGGCCACTTAACCAATGACTGCCGGCACCTGAAGAATGCCATTGAAGAGTTGATCCGAAAGGGGAGCCTCGACAAGTACGTTGCCCAAGGCCAAAAGACTGACGCCGACAGTTCGGGTAAGAAATCCGTCTTCGAACGGATATGAGTGATCCATGTTGTCATCGGGGACAACGAGAACGGAGGGTCCGCTAATGGGCACAAACGGCACCTGAACGAGCTATATCAGGCCATCAACTTTGTGCCCAACACGGCGATCCCTGCTTCCAACATCCCCGATATAACCATTGGAAGGAAGGACTACGAAGGAGTCATCGCTCCTCACAAATGACCCACTTGTAGTCAATTTGGACATATCCAACCACCTGGTCAAGAGGTGCCTGATTGACACAGCGCGTACACGAACATCATGTTCGGGAGTGCTTCCGAGCCTCGGCCGAAAGTCAAGGACTTGAGCCCCGCACCAACCCACTATACTTCTTTCTCGGGGGCCGGCCTGGTACCACCGGGATCGATCGACTCCGGTGACGTTCGCGAAAAAACGCGGCTAAGAATGTCCTAGCCGAGTTCGTGGTCATTGACGGCTCGTCCGCCTACAACGTTCTCATAGGCCGAGTCACCCCGAGCGAGGCCGACGCAGTGATGTCCATCCGGCTCTAACACCGATGTATGTCTCGGACCGGGGGAAGCGCATAAGCGGTCTCCAAAGACGAGAAAGACGAGGTGGTCAACATCCGTATAGCCGCGGAGGATGCAACATGCAATCCCTCAAAGTAGCAAAGAAATCAGAGAAAGGGAAAAGTCTATCCTTACAACAGGAGGGCGACCCCATGGATATAGCTAGCGGCTGACCAGGAAGGTGTTCATTTGATAAACCGTTAGGACACTGGTAATCCCGGGAAAACTCGGTGTAGCGGCGGAGGTGTCCAAGACGGCTGTGGGCACCCCGACGCATGTTTTATCTAATGAAAAATCGTCCCAATCTTCCATCAAAATGTTCATTTTCCCCAGTCACTAGGAAGCGGCAGACGCCGACTCGCACTGTCATACCGACAAGAGCGGCAGTCTCTATTAGTAAGCAGACGTCGGCTCACACTGTCATACCGACAAGAGCGGCAGTCTCTATGAAGAAGCAGGCGCCGTCGCAGTCACCCCAAGTAGTAGACGCCACGGCAGTCACCCCAAGAGGTTTGACGCCGTCGCAGTCACTCCAAGTGGTAGACGCCACGGCAGTCTCTATGAAGAAGCAGGCGCCGTCGCAGTCACCCCAAGTAGTAGACGCCACGGCAGTCACCCCAAGAGGTTTGACGCCGTCGCAGTCACTCCAAGTGGTAGACGCCACGGCAGTCTCTATGAAGAAATAGGCGTCGTCGCAGTCACCCCAAGTAGTAGACGCCACGGCAGTCACCCCAAGAGGTTTGACGCCGTCGCAGTCACTCCAAGTGGTAGACGCCACGGCATTCTCTATCAAGAAACCGACGCCGGCTCCCACTGTCAATCCGACAAGAGCGGCGATCACCCTCATAAGGCAGACACCGCGATAGTAACGGCAAGCGCAGTCTATACTCACAAAAACAATCGAAGTGCCTTGGAAGCGTTGAAACGCAGTTGAGATACGCACTCTAAAACTGCCCCGGCCAAGCCAAGGCGGAAACAAAAGAGGCGCTCAATTAGTAATATAGGAAAACAACTCAGACGAAGATGAGATAAAGACCTCGGCCAGGCCGAAGGCGAAAGAAACGAACTCTTATTAAAAGGTAAGTTACAAGTGAGATTACAAGTGAAAAGAATACAGACGACGGCCGTCCCCACAGGGATAGGCCGAAACGCAACCTACCAAAGTTGTACAAAATACGGAAAGAAAAGCAAAAGCTACAATTATGTCATTTGAAGCACCAAAAGATAGCGGGGAGGAAGGGCTTAATAATTGGCCCCTGAACAGCTAAAGCAGATCTGCTGTAAACTTGTTCTCATCAAGCAGCACATGGTAGTATGTGAGGAGCTGAAGCAGATCTGCTGTAAACTTGCTCTCCTATGCCTGTTGTCTTTTGCCATCGCAGCGGTAGCCGCATCTTCTTGATGAGGGCAACCCAAAGAGCTTTTCTAGCAGCCTCAGCTTTGGCCTCGGCAGCATCAGCTGCCCTCATCCTTTCGGCTTCCTCCTTGGCCGCCTTAGCCTTTTCAGCAAGAGCCGCTTTCTCCGCGGCCGCCTCCTTCTCCATCTTCGCCCTCGCCGCCTCCTTGGCCTTCTCCGTCACGGCTTTCTCCTTAGCCTCGAGCTTGTCATCAAGCAGCTCGTCGAATCTGCCCCACGGGAAGGAACCATCAAGAGGGAAAAGCTCCCCAATCACTTCCCTAGCAGCTCCTTCGGCCAAGTCCCGGAACTCAGCGCACAGGTTGGGGAGCATGACGGTTTGGAGCATCTAAATGTCCTCCTCCTTCTGCTTGATGATGGCCTCTTTGCTCCGAATCACCTCCGCCTGGGCCTTAAACAGGTCCCTGGACTCGTTCCTCTGCTGGAGATAGAGGTCGGCACGCCTCGAACAAGGTCACACTTCCCAAAGCGCCTTCGCGCTTTGGCCGCCGCAGCCTCGGCCTTGGCTCTCTCAGCAAGGACCTCCTTTTCAGCGTCCTCCCTAAGTTTTCTCTCAGCCAAGAGCGCGTTCTCGGCATCTCCCCTAAGCCTCTGCTCATTGAGGAGATCCAGCTTCGCCGACGCAGCCACCTGTTTAGTGGCATTACGCTCATAAACAGCTCGAGCCACGGCCTTCTCCTGCTCCATGAGACGAGCACCGGTAACCACGTTCCACCTCGCCAGCTCCCTAATTAGCTTCGTGCCTTCCTCTATAAGCTGGGAGACGGAAGCCTTCTGGGATGAAGGGACGGTGGTGACAATTTGACCACCAGCCTGCGGCTGGGAGACGGAAGCCTTCTGGGATGAAGGGTTGACGGTGGCGCCTTGATCACCAACCTGCGCAGAGGACCCCTCCACCTGCTGCCCAACGAGAGCAAAAGCCGACTGCGGTTGGTCTGCAAAAATTTAATAAAAACATCAGTATCAACATTGACTTATCAAAAAACCTGTCATCAGGAGCACCTAATGGCACGGCTAAATTTAAGCCACAAGCTAGATAGGTACCATGCTTGGCCTTCTTGGCCGGAGGAGGCATTTCCTTGCCAGCAGTAGAGGCTGTCTCTTTCCTCTTACGGATGAGGGGAGATTCCTCCTCATCGGAGTCCCCATCAGGAATATCAACAATCTCCACCGTCTCCTTCTTAGGGGGAGGAATGGGAGGTGGAACCGGTGTCGACACGGTCGCCGCCGAAGGTCTTGTTTTCCGCGTTCGACGCACTACGCCGCTAACAACCTTCGCCTGGGCCTCCTCCCTGCTCAAACCCTTCAGCCGTTGTTCCATAAGATCATTCGGCGACGTCCTGCGGTCATGGGCTAGGGCCTTGGGATGCAAGTTAGCAACGGTTTTATCTTTGTGCAGCCCCATTCTCCGGAGGATATCCTCAGACAGGTCCGGTCCGAAGTAGTCTGCGAAAGAAGCAAAGCAAGAGTTAAATAGAAGAAGTAAATCGAAGTTCGAGAAACAGGAACATTGAGAGCGGTGATGGGCCTCACACCGACCCCACTCACCCTGCGCTAGGGCCGGTATGAGGCCGACATAGCAGAGCGGCTCATCCTGAAGAATGATCTGCGTCGGAGGAATCCATCTCTTCGGCACACCACTCTTGTCCACCTCAAAAAGCCTCATCGACAGCTTCTCATCCTCCGTAAGAAGGACCTTGCTGGCATCCATTTTAAGCTTCTTCCGGCTGACCCATCTGTCATGCTCCGCCTTAGTCTCGCACCGCAAATTCACTTGGTGCTGGAAAGAGCAGGGCAGCGGATAGTCACCCGGCACCTTAACGTACACCCACCGACCTTGCCAGTCCTTGCAAGAAGAAAGTTTGTCAACAGAGACATAACCCTGCTCCATTTGCACACTGTACCATCCGACGCGGCCAGAGAATGGTTTGAGATGGTGAAGCCGGCGGAATAAATTCACCGTTGGAGCCTCTCCCTTGAAGAGACAAAGCCAGACGAAGCCGACTATTGTCCTCACAGCCAACGGGTGCAGCTGGGCAACATCAACGTTCATGGCCTTAATGATGGCCATAATGTACCCATTCAGCGGAAATCGGAGCCCATACTCCAAATGCCGCATGTATACGCCGGTGTAGCCCGGTGGAGGGCAACAGACGGCTTGACCCTCCTCAGGGATAACAATTTTATATCCCCTACCGAAGAAAAAATGGCCCTCGAAAAATGTCTCGCCGGAACAACTGGCGAGCTTATGAGTCCAAGTACGGTCAAGACGGACCTTACAGGCGTCGCCATGATCCATAACGTACTGCCTCCCCTCATTAGGACGAGGCCTTTCCAAATCATCACCGAAATCATCACCGAAATCACCAAAGGAATCATCATCCTCCCATTCCTCCAAAATTTGAGGATCAACTTCAGGAGAAGGAGACCTAGGGCCCCCCGACGCAGGTTTACTAGGTCCAGCATCAGCAGAAGACATGATTCACAACAAATTACTAGCAAGAAAAATAAAAAAGTTTGCTTGTTTACCTTAAAGAAAAAACACCCGCCGGATCAAATACTCCGAAGATTAAGAAGACAAAGGCAGCCCTTGAAAGTTTAGAAAGATGAAGATTTTGGAGAAAATTTTCGAAAATAAAATGGAGGCCAAAATCACGGAATAACTGCCCTATTTATAGAGAAAAGCCCATGAAGAAGGACCAATCAGGGCACAGCCCATGAAGCGTCAACCAATCAGCGAACATACACGTGTCAGACATGCAACCGCGGAATGTCAATCGTTGCAACAGTTGAATGTCAATCAATGCAACAGTGACCAAGCGTCTTCAACACGCCCATTCACATCTCCTCGCCTGTTCATCTTCCTCAACAAATTCCTAGGTACCTGCTCTCCGCCGGCCACATGATCGACCAAGCTAGGAAGCACCGGCCTGGGGGCAATCAAAAACAACCGGCACTCTCAACCCTGGTCTCGGCCAGCGTCACTTTCTTTTCCACATCGGATGCCCTTTACGCATCCATGTGGAGGGGGGATATGGTACCGCCTACGAATGATCAGGCCGAAGTAGAAGAAGCCGATGCATCAGAAGAAGCCGATGCATCAGAAGAAGCCGACACAGAAAAATTGCAATGTACTTGCGCAGAATATACGCTCAACATACATCGGAGCCCATACCACGACATAGACTACGCTGGGGGCAAATTGATGGGGCATATTCTGCACCGCTGACCAAGTCAACACATTGAGCAAGGTCAAAGATGTCCACAGCAAAGTCAACGACTTAGACAGCCTAGCCGATGCATCCCACCGGCCTGTCACCTAGGTCTCGGCATGGCAACCAGCCAGCCGGGACACATATCCGCGTACTCATATCCAAGACCCTCGGCCAGCCTGCCATAGGTCCATCGGCCGAGGGTACAACGGTCTTTCCACCTGATAGCCACTTGGCCACTTGGCCACTACGTGACAAAAGGTGAAAGTCTATAAATACTCCTCAACCTTCATTGAGGAAAGGATCCACAACTTAACCTAAGAAACACTATTCATCTGGTAATATCTCCTTTATCTCTCTACATTACACTCTTAGCCAAGTAACCACAACTTACCTCTCTAAGTTAACTGACTTGAGCGTCGGAGTGAGTACGCTCGGCCAAAGCCGAGCCCTCAGTTTGTTCATCGTTTCAGGAGACCGCAAGGAGGATTCAAGCAAAGACGACATCCTACGAGCTACGAGTGGTAACAAATATCCGCTCTGGAATTACACCCGGAACAATTTCTTTACATGAGAGTGAATTAAGAGTGTTTTTTAGCATTTTGCAAGTTTTTACACTATTTAAATAACAAATGTGTTATTTCGAGTGTTGATCATCAATATATTAAAATAGTAAATTGTGGTGTAATTTCCTGTTTTATATTATGACCTTTAATTAGTATATTATAAGAAAATAAAAATTTTGTTTTTTTATCTCTGAGGAAATTAAAGATCAAGTTTTATCTTTATGATATTTACTAGTATTGGTGCCCGGCTTCGCCCGGGCTACCTCTACTTACCATTAATTTTTTTTTCATTAAATAAAATTAATTAAAGTTGCATAACCCATAAATTTATCATTAATATATTTTTCTATGACATATCATAAAATTACGATGAAATAAATTTTGAGACAAATTCACTACTCCCGTTATTAATATTTTACTCTTATTAATGAAACAATAGTAATAACATTTCACTACTTGCCCGTAATCATTGTTACTTTCACTACTCTCGCCGTAATTAATTTTACTGTCACTACTACCGCATTAATATTGATAATTTCACTACTCCCGCCGTAATTATTGTTACTTTCACTATTGCCGCATTAATATTGATAATTTCACTACTCCCGCCGTAATTATTGTTACTTTCACTATTTCCGCATTGATATTGATTATTTTACTACTCCCGTTGTTGTTTCTACCACTTTCATTAATCTCGGTGATAATATTGTTACTTTTACTATTCAAATGAGTGATTACTATCATATAACTATATCCAATGTTATTACAATTCTTTTCTTTCCTGACAAAATTACTCTTACTACTTAGGCATGCAATTTTAAGAGGATTATATATTTATATAAATATATTACATATATGCATTAAATCAAATCGAAAGAATTATGCAATATTATATATTATGGAACCTAACTTGAATTATTTATAACCTACTTATATTATATTTTTGTATGTTAAATAATTAACATCTCTATACATCTAATAAACTATAAAGTTTAATAAAATTACATATATTTTAAATTTAATATATAATTTTATGATGATAATAATTAATACCATAAGTGTGCATGTTTATACTAATTAGTTATTTTATTTTAAGGAAATTGACTATCTCCTAGTCTTCTATTAATATTTAGGAAAATTACCAATATCTTCTTTCTTTTAGTCTCCTTGAAATTGATCATCTTAATTAATTATTTTATTTTAAGGAAATTGACCATCTTAATTAATTATTTTATTTTAAGGAAATTGACCATGTTTTAGTCTCTTATGTTTAGGAAAATTACCAAACTTCTATATAATTTAATTTTAACCCAAACTCTATAATATTTGCATTGAGATCCCTTAATCGGGTCCATCACACGGTGCTAGTGATTTAAAACTATATAGTATAATTAATTTGTATAACTTTCTTTAATTATATTGAAGTCCCTTGGTTTCTGGATTTAATATATAGTATTGATAATTAATATTCTTTACTTAAAATATATAAATTTAAGCAAGTTCAAATAAGTTAGCTAAAAGTTATAAATCACAAATTGTACGGAGCAGTATAATCATTTTTTTTATTAATATGTAATTGATGGGGCATATTCTGCACCCGCTGACCGAGTCAATATACTGAGCAAGGTCAAAGATATCCACAAGCAAGTCAACGACTTAGACTGCCTAACCGACGCAACCCGTCGGCCTGTCTCTTGGGTCTCGGCTGGTACAACTAGCCAGCCGGGGCACAGATCCGCGAACTCATATCCAAGACCCCTCGGCGGCGAGTCAACAGGGCCAGCCGGCCTGCCATGGGTCCCTCGGCCGAGGGTAGATCAGTCTTTCCACCTGCTAGCCACTTGGCCACTTGGCCACTTGGCCACTTGGCCACTACGTGACAAAAGGTTACAGTCTATAAATACTCCTCAACTCTAATTGAGGAAAGGATCCACAATTCAACCTAAACACCTCATAATCTGGTAATATCTTCCTTATCTCTCTACAATACATACTTCGCCAAGTAACACATAACTTAATCCTTTAAGTTTACTGACTTGAGCGTCGGAGTGAGTTCGCTCGGTCCAAGGCCGAGCCCTCAGTTTGTTCCTTGTTTCAGGAGACCGCAAGGGAGATTCAATCAAAGACGTCATTCTACAAGCACAAGTGGTAACAAATAACTGCTCTGGAATTACACCCGGAACAATTGGCGCCGTCTGTGGGGAAGATACTAGAAGCTAGTCACATTCATTCCCAAACAAAAAAAAAAAAAAAAAACAACAACAAAAACCCACCCAAAAAGCTAAGAAGATGTCGAAACAACAAGAGGTATTCGTGACTGACGAAACCGAATTCTGCCAAGATGATACCGTCCACAATTCTGGGGTTGCGCAGCCCTCCACCGGCCGAGTAATTCAACCGGAGTACGGGATGCCAATAATACCAGATACGCCGCTGCCCGCCGACCAAGTCACCATCATGGGACATGTGGTTGATGCAGCTAAGCTGAAGCTACTCCTGGACCTAATAGGTAGCACGCCGGCTCACACTGTCACACCGACAAGAGCGGCGGCACCCATACAGGAGACCAGGGCCCAAAATGTGACTCCGAGAAACTTGAACGGAGCACTAGGGGAAGCTGACCCTGTCAAGACGCCGGAGGAGTCCAGAGTGCTAGTGATAGACGTAAGTCCCTCCCGCACTCGCGGGAGGACAGCGTCGTCGCAGCACCGACGAGGCCTGCCCCAGAGGAGTGAAAGAAGTCCGACTCGCCAGAGTCAGAGAAGAAGCCCTTCCCGCCACGGGGAGAGGAGCCGGACTAGGGATGTGAGGAGCCGATCGCCGCGTGTCGTTCGACACGTGGTCAGACAGCCCCTCAGCGACTACGTCCTAGAAGTCCCGGTGCCGACTAAACTAAAGTTGCCACCCATATCATACACAGGAGAAAGCGACCCAACCGACCACGCTGAGGCTTTTGAGTCTCACATGTCGGTATGGGAACAGCCTGATGAGGTTTGGTGCCGTGTCTTCCCAACGACCTTGCATGGGATGGCACAAAGTTGGTACAAGGGGCTACCCAACGGGTCGATATACGGTTATGGCGACTTGAGGGAAATATTTTTGGCCCAGTATTCTTGCAATAAGAGGAGGGCCGTCGAGACATCGGACCTCCTGACTATCAAACAGGAGGGAGGCGAGTCTCTCCGAAGCTATGTAAAGAGGTTCGACGCCAAGGTTCAGCAGATTCGTGAGCTGAACAGTGAGCTGGCGGCCTTCGCACTAATGCAAGGCCTCCCGAGGGGAGACTTAAAAAATGAGCTCATTAAGTGCGGCGGCCTGAACCTAGACTCCGCCAGGAAGATGGCCGACCAAGCCATAAAGGTGGAGGATTACCACAAAACCTGGGTAGGCCCCAGCGAGACCGGGCACTCAGAAAGTAAGAGCCGCCGGGAGGACAACCCGGATGAAAGACGCCGTGACGATAATAGGTCACGGTCTGACAGGTCCGCCAGGAAACAGAACTCGGCGGGCGCCGGGGGGAGTTCGGGACCATACTACCAAAAGCGGTACAATGGTCACACCCCCCTGGTAGTATCTGCTGCCGAGGTCTTCGCCCTGAGCAAGGGCGAGGGTCAGAAGTGGGAAAGGCCTCCCAGGCCTAGGAGTGACGGTGACACGAGCCAGTACTGTGAGTACCACGGCCACACCGGTCACCTAACCGAAAACTGCCGGCATCTGAAGAATGCTATTGAAGAGCTGATCCGGAAGGGGAGCCTCGGCAAATATGTTGCCAAAGGCCAAAAGACTGATGCCGGCGGTTCAGACAAGAAATCCGTCTTTGAACGGATAGGAGTAATCCATGTCGTCATCGGGGGCAACGAGAACGGTGGGTCCGCTCATGGGCACAAACGGCACCTGAACGAGCTGTATCAGGCCATCAACTTTGTGCCCAAAACAGCGATCCCCGCTTCCAACATCCTCGATATGACTATTGGGAAGAAGGACTACGAGGGAGTCATCGCCCCTCATAGCGACCCACTCGTAGTCCACTTGGACATAGCTAACCACCTGGTCAAGAGGTGCCTGATTGACACAGGCGCCTACACAAACATCATGTTCAGAGAGTGCTTTCTCGGCCTCGGCTTAAAGGTTGAGGACCTGAGCCCCTGCACCAATCCGCTGTACAGCTTTTCCGGGGCCGGCCTGGTACCCCTGGGGTCAATCAGACTGGCAGTAATGATCGGCGAGGGGAATGCGGCTAAGAATGTCCTGGCTGAGTTCGTGGTCATCGACGGCTCGTCCGCCTACAACGTTCTCATAGGCCGAATCACTCTGAGCGAGGCCGATGCAGTGATGTCCATCCGGGCCCTGACACTGATGTATGTCTCGGACCGGGGGGAGGCGCATAAGCTCGTCTCAAAGGACGAAACCGACGAGGTGGTCAACGTCCAGATAACTGCCAGAGGGTGCAACATGCAATCCCTCAAAGTGGCAAAGAAGTCCGAGAAAGGGAAGAGCCCATCCTTACAACAGGAGGGCGACCACATGGATGCAACTGTCGGCATGGTCGAGGGAGCCGAGACTGAAGAAGTGGAAATTGACCCAGGGCGCACCGTAACTATCGGTGTCAACCTGGAACCAAAATTCAGGGCCGCTCTCCTAGACCTGCTGAGAGAAAACAAAGACGTCTTCGCCTACTCAGCGGCCGAGATGCCAGGCGTGAGCCGGGAGGTAATTATCCACAAGCTGAACGTACTCCCCACCGCTCGCCCTGTCAAGCAAAGGATGAGGAACTCCTCAGCCGAGAAGGATGAGGCCATCAAAGCCGAGGTAGATAAATTACTAGCGGCGGGCTTTATCATGCCTTGTACTTATCCTGAGTGGTTAGCTAATGTTGTAATGGTGAGGAAGTCATCGGGGGCGTGGAGGATGTGTGTAGATTTTACCAATCTTAATAAAGCGTGCCCCAAAGATTGTTATCCCTTGCCTCGAATAGATAGTTTAATCGACGCGACGGCAGGCTACACTACGCTGAGCCTGCTGGACGCCTTCTCAGGGTATCATCAGGTATTCATGGCCGAGGAAGACATGCCTAAATGCGCATTCATCACTGCTAACGGCACATACATGTATAAAATGATGCCGTTTGGTTTGAAGAACGCCGGCGCAACTTACACAAGACTAGTGGACAAAGTGTTCCAGAAACAAAAAGGGCGAAACATTGAGGCTTACGTCGACGATGCTATTGTAAAAAGCAAGTCCGACAGCGAGCACTTAGCCGATTTACACGAGACATTTTGTTCACTAAGGAAATACAGGATGAAGCTCAACCCAATGAAATGCAACTTCGGTGTCCGGGCAGACAAGTTCCTCGGCGTGCTTGTCAGCGCCAGGGGAATTGATGCCAATCCAGACAAAGTCCAAGTAATCCTGGACCTGCCAGAGCCGAGGAATCGAAAAGAGGTTATGATGCTGACCGGGAGGATGGCGGCTCTAGCCCGTTTCATCTCTCGGTCAGCCGACAAGAGCACCCCATTCTTCAAAGTGTTGAAGGGGAATAAAGACTTCAGCTGGGGGGAGGAACAGAGCACAGCTTTTAAGCAACTGAAAGCTCATCTTCAAACTCTCCCAACCCTGTCTAGACCAATGCTGGGGGAAACGCTATATCTATACATAGCAGTTACCTCGGCCACGGCCGATCTGATCGTCAGAGAAGAAGACAAACAGCAACACCCAATCTACTTTGTCAGCCATACATTGTTGCCCGCCGAAAGAAATTACCCGCTGATTGAAAAAGCAACCTTTGCTGTCGTCGTCGCCGCAAGGAAACTAAAACCCTACTTCGACGCACACCCCGTGACGGTCTTAACCGACCAACCGCTGGAGAAAGCATTGGAAAAATTTGAACAATCCGGCAGGCTCATAAAATGGGCGGTAGAATTATCCGGCTTCGGCATCCAATACAAGCCGAGGCCCTCGATAAAGGGGCAGACACTTGCAGACTTCCTTGCCGAGTGCACTTACCAAGAAGAGCAAAACCCCGGAGTATGGGAAGTATTCACCGACGGATCCTCCACGACGAACAGCTCAGGAGCCGGCGTCCTAATCATCAGCCCAAACGGAGACGAGTTTGAGTATGCCTTGAAATTTACCTTCCCGGCCTCAAACAACGAATCCGAATACGAGGCGGTGATAACAGGAGTCAAGCTGGCTAGAGCTGCCGGAGCAGAACACATTGTGTTAAAGACGGATTCACTGTTGGTGACCAATCAAATCAGAGGAGAGTACGAGACTCGAGACGACGGGATGGTAAGATACCTGGAAAGGGTAAAAGCTGACACTTCTAAGTTGAAATCTTTTCAGATACAATGCATTCCCAGGTCTGAGAACAATCGAGCCGACGCTCTCTCAAAGCTTGCCAGTTCAACCATCAAGAATGTCAGCCGAACCGTGCTGGTGGACATCAGGAATGCCAAGAGCATCACTAAGGCCGTCGGCATGGTAGGCATTATAGAGACCGAGACGACGTGGATGACTCCGATAATGAAATACAAATTGACAAATGAGTTACCGGAGGACCGCAGTCTCTCGCAGAAGATAAAGAGGATCGCAGCAAGGTACTGTGGACAGCGGGCCGCCCACGGGGGCGCTTGGTGAGAAACGAAACAAGCGTTTGCATTTTGTATGGAGTCGCCACCAATTTTTATGGGAAATTGGAACCGTTCGAATACCTCGTGTCATGTCAAGACACAAAGTAGTGACATGAACACTAAGCAATCGTTACCCTTAGCATTCTATGTCTACCCTTAGCATTCTATGTCTATAATGACTCTCGTGGATGCCAATGAACACGGGTGCTCACGGAGATCTGGAGTAAGGGGTGAGGGTAGGTATTATGAAGCTCTTTTGATCGAACACCTAATCCCGCCCGCCTCGATAGCGGCCTCTACTAATGATTAGGGAAGTTATTCGTACTTGATATATCGCGGTTATGCAACGGAGAGGCTGGTACCCGGAAGGATCCGAGCTTACGTGGTCGAAAGTTCAAGCACGTAGGCGCCAATAAGTAAGAACAAAGTCTAGAATGCAAAGGGAGAAGAGAAGGGCGGACACTCGCGTGAGAAATATGAGGAGCGAAGGCTCCTATTTATACTAATCACGTGAAGGAATTAGGGTTTCGGAGACTCTTTGGAAGTGAATCGCGGAAAGATATGAAAAAGATACGAGAAACATGCAGAAAAGGGCACAGGAAGAGGCGCGGCGACCTGCGTCTCTTTGGAAGAGGCGCAAAGACTGCGTCTATTCCCAGGAGGTTTCCTCCTGCTGAAGAAAGATTTCCGCGTTTGAGTTATGGTAGGACGGAAATAATTCGATCTTTTTTAATATATTATATGAATATTACGGAGATCTACTTGCTAAAAGATAAAACTTGTGAAATATGGAATAGAAATATCCGGAACATTCCAGAACATTCCGACTCGGGATTTAACAGTTATCAGAAAATAGAGACGGTTTTTGACCCGGATTCCGAATGTACTCTAATTACCGCCAAAACGACCGTATCGGGACTTAGATGACAACTAAGAGGTCGACATTAATATTTGAGCAATCACTTGACGATAATCTTACGAACTGTCACAAATCGTTCCGCGTATCAAACATGCGGCCCAATCATCACCGGGTGGTTTGCGGGAGGTGCAGAAATGAGGTATCTACAGGTACTTGGTATTTGAAGGGGAACTGTATAGGAGGTTGTAGACACCTCGTTTCTGCACCCCTCGCAAACCACCCGGTGATGATTGGGCCGCATGTTTGATTCGCGGAACGATTAGTGACAGTTCGTAAGATTATCGTCAAGTGATTGCTCAAATATTAATGTCAACCTCTTAGTTGTCATCTACGTGCCGATACGGTCGTTTTGGCGATAATTAGAGTACATTCGAGTCCGGGTCAAAAACCGTCTCCATTTTCTGATAGCTGTTAAATCCCGAGTCAGAATGTTCTGGAATGTTCCGGATATTTCTATTCCATATTTCTCAAATTTTATCTTTTGGCAAATAATATCCCGTAATATTCATCTAAATATTTAAAGATAATCGGATTATTTCCGTCCTACCATAACTCAAACACGGGAATCTTTCTTAAGCAGGAGGAAACCTCCTGGGAATAGACGCAGCAGGTGCTGCGCCTCTTCCAAGAGACGCAGTGGCTGCTGCGCCTCTTCCCAGGCCCTTCTTTGCATGATTTACGTATCTTTTTTATATCTTTCCGAGATTCACTTCCAAAGAGTCTCCGAAACCCTATTCCTTCACGTGATTAGTATAAATAGGAGCTTTCGTTCCTCATATTTCTCACGCGAGTGTCCGCCCTTCTCTTCTCCCTTTGCATTCTAGACTTTGTTCTTACTAATTGGCGCCTACGTGCTTGAACATTCGACCACGTAAGCTCGGATCTTTCCGGGTACCAGCCTCTCCGTTGCATGACCGACCAATTTGACCACTACACTCAATCAATCTAATTAATCAACTTGTTAAATCGTTTTCCTCTTTCGAGGGCACTCTTTCCTTGCATTCGCGTCGAGCATCACTAATCGATCTTCTTAGTTCTTCTCGTTCCGTCAACATGTAAGTCTGAGGGTGTATAATTCCTTTTATTTATTGTATTTTAATTATCGTATCATAATTGTAAGGTTTATGTCGAGAACACCATTAAAACCGATTTCTAAAACCGTCTTTAAAACCTTTTTTGCGGATTTCCAGTAGACAGACGTCGAGAAAAGACGCAGCAACCGCTGCGCCTCTTCGAAGGAGCGCAGCACCTGCTGCGCCTCTTCGTGAGGCTGCCGCAGTTCCTGCTTCTTTTCTTCTTCCTCCGTCCTCTGCAATTCGTATCAAATTTGTTTCCTTTGTTTTGTTCATCTGTTAATTCTTCATCATGATAGTTTAATAATTCATATGTATATTAACCATCATCGTTAACATGTTTTAATTCGTCATAAATCCGACTCAAATCCCTAATAATTAATATTTGCGGGTTTTTCGTCATTAAATTCAATTCGAGTTTTAGAGATTCAATTCGTTCATATTGAGTTTCTGGGATTCATTGTTGATATATTTTCATTCGTTTATTCATCATGTATTCGTCATTAATTCATCGTATTTAGTTTAATTTGTTTAGTTTGTAATTATTAATCATTCATTAACATCGACCCTTCACATAGTTAATCCGTTTATTTCCGTCTCATCCATGTTTTATTGCTTTATGACCTCAATCATATGTAAATAATCTGCTAATAACTTTCATCCGAGTCTAAAATCGCAATCAATTCCTTAAAATCACCAATTAACATTAACGGTTTGCGATTCCGGCTTCACAGGCCAGAGTTCACCCTTGAAGCAGACGCAAAGAATCGCTGCGCTCTTCCAAAGGGCGCGATGCCTCTTTGCGCGATTCGAGATGAGTTCTGTCTCAACTCCTTTCCCCTTGACCTAGTTTAATTAGTTACGTATTAATCAACTAATAATCGTATTATCACCTTCTGATCTGTCGTGTTTTATTCTTATTTCTTTTTATCAAATTAACCGTTTTAAAGGTATTTTCGACATAAATCGCCTATCCAATGTAATCGTTGTAATCTTCATTATTGTAATTCATAATTATTGTATTCCATTTATTGTTTGTATGTTTCCACATGTAAATCGACATTAAATCCAACTTCGACCCAATTGTTTGCTAACTTAATTGTTCACCGACTTAGTAAATTCTCACATGTTAGGATTAATCTATGGATGTTGCATTGTATGCATATAGCCGATGATATATCAAGTACGAATAACTTCCCTAATCATTAGTAGAGGCCGCTATCGAGGCGGGCGGGATTAGGTGTTCGATCAAAAGAGCTTCCTAATACGTACCCTCACCCCTTACTCCAGATCTCCGTGAGCACCCGTGTTCATTGGCATCCACGAGAGTCATTCTAGACATAGAATGCTAAGGGTAACGATTGCTTAGTGTTCATGTCACTACTTTATGTCTTGACATGACATGAGGTATTCGAACGGTTCCAATTTCCCATAAAAATTGGTGGCGACTCCATACAAAATGCAAACGCTTGTTTTCGAGCCCCTTCGCCAAGCGCCCCCGTGGGCGGCCCGCTGTCCACAGTTTGGCGACTCCGCTGGGGATATACACTTACGTGTAGCTAGGGTGAAACTCGAACAAGGTTAGGGAATAGTTTGTACAAGACAATTGTCGGTTTTCATAACTCGGTCTTCCTAGACCGTTTAATTCGGCCTTCCTAGGCCCAACCCAAACCATTCGACCAATCGTCCCGTCTAAACGGTCTTAATTCTTATTTGGGCCTAAGGATGGATAGCGATTGACGTCATCCATACCATGATGCTTACTCTTGTTTGTATCAAGGGCCTTCACTACTTGAGGAAATGGACTAGGAATCGGCCTTACTCTTGTTTGGCACGAGCCTCTCCACAGACTTCGGGTTTGATGGTTCGGTATGGCAACCCACCCTTTAAACCAAAACCCTTCTAAATGCACTCAGCATCCCGTTATAATGCTTGTATAAATATGTAAACCTTACGTGATCACATTTCAAAACAAATCATGACGAATTTTCAAAAAAATCAAAACCCAATTTCAAACAAGAATTTCGAAATAGGGCCTTTAATTAGTACAAAATTCGGTCAAAACTCTGTCCGTTTGTCGTGTCAAAATTCGGGCCACAAGCCCATTTCAAACCTCACTTCGAGTCCACTCCTACAACTACACTACAGTTGACTAGGACACACATTTTCGAAGACCTTGTCTTTCTTCAAAACTCACTCAACACAAGTGGCACACACCCACTTCACGAGTCAAAACTTTTCCTCTTTTAGCAAGTGTGATAGAATGGTCGATCGTGTTTTGATTCGTCGCCGATCTCTTATCCAGTTTCCAAGATGCCCGGATCAAGTGATGATACGAACCTCCAGCAAATTCAAGAAAGTAATGATCGAATCCTAGCCGCACTAGCCCAAATGCAAGTTACCCAAAATCAAACCTATGACCGCCTCGAGCTCATCGAAGGCCGTATCTTTGACGTAGAGGGAAGGTTGCCTCCCATTAAAGGTGAAGTACTACAATTTTCCGATGACGAGTCTAAGGATGAGAATCCAATCATAGGGACAACCGCAGCTGAGAAAAGACTCCAATATCTAGAGGAGCAATTGATGTACCTTAAGGGGGATGACATTTATAGGGAAAACAATCGCAAGTATGAAGCCGTCAATTCCAAATTGCCCACTAACTTTAGCATGACGGATATCCCTAAGTTCAAAGGACATGAGAACCCTTTGAACCACATCCGAGCTTTCAAGGACTACATGTCTATCAAAGGCATCAAACCCGAGATGTTCTTAAGGATCTTTCCTTCATCTCTTGACACCATCCCGAAGCAATGGTTCTACACTCTAGATCACAAGAAGGTCGCTACTTGGGAGGACGCCGCGATCGAATTCTCAAAACAATATGCGGATAATGCCGAAATCCAAGTCAATATGCGTACTCTAGAGGTTCTTACCCAAAATGACAAGGAAGGATTCACCGACTTTCTAAGTAGGTGGAGAAAGACTAGTACCCAACTAGTTGAACGCCCGGATGAGGCTACTCTTGTAGAAAAGTTTGTGGACAATCTCAAGCCCATATATGCCAACCATTTGAGATATCAAAACATCAAGACCTTCAAGGACTTAACTGTACTAGGGACACGAATTGAAGACGACATCCGTAAAGGACTCTTGTCCAAAACGGTGGGTCGAGGATATCAAGGGTCCACAAGTCGTTCATACGGCTCTACTAGCAAGACCGACGAAGTTAACCTTCTCGAGCCATCCAAGAAAACTAGCCCACCAAGGAAGTTCACAAACCTTGGGGATACATACTCCAATGCTCTAAAAAGGCTAATGAAGCAAGGCAAACTCCAACCCATTGGACCTACTCCCGAGCCTGAAAGGAAGTCCAAATTCTGGGATGAAAACTCCTACTGTGAATACCATAGGGGCAAAGGGCACGACACAGAAAAATGCTACAAGTTGAAACACGTGCTACAAGATATGATTGAAGATGGTCGGCTTCCAATCCCACCAGGAGGTAAGCCCAACAACACTGAGAATCCTCTTGGAGTTCTAGTGATTACAAGTGACGAATCTACCCTAGATTGCTCACACCTCATTTCTCCCACCGAAAATGAAATTCATGCAATTGAGAAAGAAAAGCTCTACTCCACTATCTCCCCTACAATCTCCGACTTCATCCCTCCAGAAACGGTTCCTACCGTCAAAACCCGTCAAGCACCTTGCTTAGACAAACAAGCTGTTAGCCTCCTGTTTGGAGAGGACCGATTTGTTAGGGCCGCGCAGGATGAGATCATTACTACGATACTTCAAGACGATCGCTTCAACCCCACCGCATTGATCACGGAAATCGACACAAAGCAGCAGAAAGGATGGAGAAAATCAATCAAATGGACCAACAATCAAGGAAGACTCTTCAAACTCACCACTGGAGAGGGAGAGATGTTCAAAGAAGAACCAGAAGACGACGAGTTCGAATCAGAGTCAGAGTCGGAGTGGGAGTCAGAGTCAGAGTCTAGAGAAGTCATTAGAGAGTCTACTCCTGTCGTCATCCCCACTCCCTTCGTTTCTCCTAGCTTAGCATCGAGTAGTCACAGTAGTTTGGGAAATACCCCACCATCGTCTTTACCGCCACTCCGACCATGGATCAGTTGGCTTCTTTGTTTCAACTTTACTCGAATCTTAATATGAATAAATCGGTTCTCGCTTACTCTTTGCGTTATCTTGAGTGCAATTCATTTATGATGATACCGAGGATGACCGAGACCCGACTTGACCAAATACCTCCCTACGTAGCCAAAGAAATACTACGGGAAGGGGAAGGGGGACCGATGAATGAGGACACCGAACCCATCAATGTAGGAACTGAACTAGAACCCAAAGAACTTAGGATAGGGACTACCTTGAGCTCTACCGAACGAGCCGACTTCATAGACCTCCTAAATGAATTCAAAGACGTCTTCGCTTGGTCCTACAAAGACATGCCAGGGATCGACAGGGATATCGCCGAACATAGAATTCCGATTAAGCCAGGCTTCAAACCTGTGAAACAGAAGCTTCGACGAATGAGAACAGAGTGGGCTCTAAAGATTAAGGAAGAAGTTGACAAACAATTCAAAGCCGGGTTCATCAAAGTCTCCGAGTATTCTGACTGGGTAGCTAACATAGTACCCGTACCCAAAAAGGATGGGAGAATCCGAGTTTGTGTTGACTTTAGGGACTTAAACAAAGCAAGTCCAAAAGATGACTTTCCTCTGCCTCACATCGACATATTAGTGGACAACACTGCAGACCACGCATTACTATCCTTCATGGATGGATATGCGGGTTATAACCAAATCAAAATGGCCATGGAAGACATGCATAAGACCGCGTTCGTCACCCAATGGGGAACCTATTGCTATACAGTAATGCCGTTCGGATTGATCAACGCCGGAGCTACATACCAACGCACCGCAACTACACTCCTACATGACATGATGCACAAAGAAGTTGAGGTATATGTAGATGACATGATCGTCAAATCCAAGGATAGAGAGGGACATATTGCGAACCTTCGCAAGTTCTTCGCAAGGCTACGGAAGTACAACATGAGACTCAATCCTCAGAAATGCACATTTGGGGTAACGTCTGGCAAACTCCTAGGATACGTCGTTAGCCAACGAGGTATAGAAATAGATCCTTCCAAAATCAAAGCTCGATTGAAATGCCACAACCTCAAACAAAAAAGAAGTCGAGGGTTCCCGGAAAAGTTCAATACATAAGTCGATTCATATCGAAACTTACGATGATTTGCGAGCCTATCTTCAAGAAACTCAAGAAAACAGACCACACCATGTGGGACGATGATTGTCAAAAGGCGTTCGACCGAATCAAGGAGATATTGGCTAAACCACCAGTGCTCATGCCACCACAACAAGATCAACCTCTTGGTTTGTATCTCACGGTAACCGAAACCGCCATGGGTGCCATGCTAGCTCAAACCGTAGGAAGTGAAGAAAGAGCTATTTACTACCTAAGTAAGAAGTTCTTGGAATACGAGTGCAAATACTCACAACTCGAAAAGACATGCCTCGCTCTTGTGTGGGCAACGAAGAAACTACGTCACTATATGCTTAGCTACTCCGTCAAGATATTCTCCAAAATGGATCCAGTCAAATACCTCTTCGAGAAACCCGTCCTCAACGGACGCCTGGCAAGATGGACCATGATGCTCTCGGAATTTGACCTCAAATACGTGCCACTGAAAGTAATAAAGGGTCGCGCCGTCGCCGAATTCTTCGCAGAAAATCCCATCAACGACGCACAAACCATAGATACTTGGTCATTTCCCGACGAGGATATACTTCAAACAGATGTAGACTCCTGGGATCTATACTTTGATGGAGCATCCAACCTAAGAGGATTTGGGATAGGAGTGTTGCTCATTTCTCCTGAAGGCGAGCATACACCGATTGCTGTCAAACTCGACTTCGAGGTGACAAACAACGCCGCAGAGTATGAGGCTTGTCTAATTGGACTACAAGCGGCAGTAAGCTTAGGCATCAAAAACCTCCGAGTGCATGGAGATTCGTCACTGATCATCAACCAAGTTACGGGATCCTGGAAAATCCGAAGTGAAAGCCTAGCACCCTATCAGGCTAGGATAGACCAAGTCGCTCAATTCTTTGATCACGTAACCTACTTACACCTACCTCGAGAAGAAAATCAATTTGCAGACGCTCTTGCGAAACTTGCATCTTTGATAAATATGCCAGATTACATGATGGAAATGCCTTTGTGTATCGAACGACGGCGGTCGGAGCCGCTTATGTCCATCAAATTACCGATGAAGAAGAAATCGCACAGGAACCCTGGTTCCAAGCAATCCTGAACTTCAAGCTTAATGGTACCTATCCACCAGATATGGACAGGAGGGGACAACGAGCTATACGCCTATTGTCTTCACAATACGTTCTCATTCAAGGAGAATTATACAAAAGAACACCTCTTGGTGTAGTCCTACGTTGCCTTGATCATTCACAGGCACGAAAGGTGATGGAAGAAGTCCACGACGGAGAATGCGGTCCTCATATGAGTGGACCTATGATGGCAAAGAAAATCACACGTCTAGGGTACTATTGGACCACAATGGAATCCGATTGCATCAAATATGTAAGACATTGCCACAATTGCCAAATCTTCGGGAATGTACAACATGTCCCTCCTTCGTTGCTCTATACGATGACATCTCCTTGGCCATTCTCCGCATGGGAAATTGACATAATTGGGAAAATAACCCCAAATTAACAGAGGTCACTTTGTTTCATCCTAGTAGCAATTGACTACTTCACCAAATGGGTAGAAGCGGCTTCCTACACCGCTCTCACGGCCAAAAATGTAGCCAAATTCATACAAAATAACATCATCTGCCGATATGGTTGCCCGCATGAGATCATTAGCGATAATGGGTCCCACTTCCAAGCCGAAACCGAACAATTGCTAGCCAAGTACAAGATCAAGCATCATCACTCATCGCCCTATAGACCACAGACTAACGGCGCGGTAGAAGCGGCTAACAAGAATGTCGTCACAATCCTCAAGAAAATGACTGACAATTACAGAGATTGGCCAAGCAAAATACCCTTCGCTTTGTGGGGGTATCGAACATCCGTCAGGACGCCCACTGGGGCTACTCCTTTCTATTTGACTTACGG
Source organism: Silene latifolia (assembly GCF_048544455.1). Taxonomy (NCBI): domain Eukaryota; kingdom Viridiplantae; phylum Streptophyta; class Magnoliopsida; order Caryophyllales; family Caryophyllaceae; genus Silene; species Silene latifolia. Next base: position 14,234,600 of record NC_133536.1, read on the forward strand.
CATGGAGGCCGTACAACCAGTCGAGCTAGAAATACCATCCTTGCGTATTCTGCTAGAAAGTCAAATCCCGGAAGCCGATTGGAAAAGGGATAGATATGAAGAACTCATCCTCCTGGATGAACGTAGGCTTCATGCCTTACATAATGTCCAAACATATCAAGCACGTATCAAACGAACTTTCAACAAAAGGGTTAGGCCAAGAAACATTAAAGAAGGAGATTTAGTTCTCAAATCGGTCAGAGCTCTTTTACCTGTCGACCCAAGGGGAAAATTCAAACCTAACTGGGCCGGACCATATCTAGTCAAATCAATACTCCCAGGGGGTGCGGTTAGAATCACAGACCTAGATGGGAATGAGTTTTCAAACCCCACAAATCTCGACCAACTGAAACGATACTATGACTAGAATAGGAACAAAAACGCGCCTCGCGTAAACCTACGTGTCGCTCTTGTGGCACTAAATAAACGGCCCCTGGCCCATTTGAATGTCACTATGCTCTTGCATCTTGGCAAACTTGTCATCCTCATATCATCAAACAAACTAAATTCGCACCTCCCGAGTAAGCAAAAGCTCATGCTTATTTTCTATGTTCATTACAAGCTCTTGCTTCGAACAATTATTCTTTTACATTTACACGAACTACGCGCAAGGGTTTGATTTCGCTTTTTTTAAGTGAATACGTAGGCAATCCTTCACGGGATTCAACCCACCATTATATTTAAAATGTAAATAGAAGGACATTTGCATTGCATTTAAAATTCGACAAGAATAATTAAAGAAAATCACAACGGTTTCATAACCATTTAACCTTTTTATTTCATTCAATTTCTAATAATAAATAGTACGACAAATAATAAAAATAGACTAGGCTAGGATTCTAAAAATCCCTCCTTTCTTATTACAACAATAATAATAATAATCAAATAATAAATAAGACTTGGGCTATTCCTCCATCTTTCCCTTGCCCTTGTCATTCTTGTCATATTTCTTGTCACGACCTCGAGCCGGGCGCTCTTGCACCACTTCAGACCTAATCACCAACGGTCTTTCTCGAGGCCTGACTCTTCCATTCTTGCCAACCACCATCTCTGCGACAGGAGTAGTCTTCGATTTCTTCGAAGGATGAATGACCTGAACTCCGGCTTCTTCTTCTCCTTCTGTCAGATGCTTCTCCTTCTCTTTCTCTCCCTCGCGCACCTTGTAGTCAACGGGCTCGCGCTTCCTCAGTCTTTCGCGCTCTTCCGAAGTTGCAGCCTTTCTCCACCTCAGATAAGAGTCCGACACCCACAAGGCATTGGCGGAGAAGTTCAAGAACCACATGTTTCTTTGGGCCCACTTCATAGCCCACTCTCTTCGGCTCTCTGCAGTAAGCGCCATAGCAGTCTGCGGAACGGTGTCAAGCCTAGGGATCATCTGTTTCAACCCGACTTGCCTCATCAATCTCTCAGGAAAGATGCATACCATAAACTCCAATCCAGGAATGCGCACGGACCTAGTAGGATCCAAAGAAGACACTCCGGTGGATGGACTTGAGGTGCCACCACGGAACGACCCACCTGATCAGCGGGCCGTCATCATTCTTCAGCTTGTTCTTCCAATAGTCGCAGACCCGGGTGAAGTCCACCATGTACAGCCGTGTCCTCATCGAAATCATACGGGCATGATAGGAAAGTGCATGAACTGGGGGCTCGAGCAATCGGAGCCGTTCCATAAGCCAAACCTACCAAAAAAAAACAGGTATTAGACACCGAAAAAAAAAAAAAAAAAAAAAAAAAAAAAAAAAAAAAAAAAAAAAAAAAAAAAGAAAGAAGAGTGTCTTTTACCTGTAGGATAACGGGACTCCCCAAAAATGGAAGATCGCGGTTGGATTTCCTATTGTCCAAGCCCAAGATAATCTCACCTAAGCATAGACAAGTGGGCTCTCGCAGCCTCCATTTGCTCAATAAGACCCAATAGACGGGGATCACCTCTCAAATCTTCATCAACATGTCCTTGAAAGACATAAACATGAAGCAAACAGAAGCCAAATGCTCTCCTCCTAGCAACATAAGAGACAGTAGGGTCGGCCCTGTTGATGAATCGGTCTATAAAATCTAGCATCCTCACGCCCTTCGGAGTAACGAGACGATCTACCTCAAGTCTAGTAAGTCCAAGCAAATCTCTAAACTTTCTCTTATACCCTTGAGCGGTAGAAGGGATGGCAGGTAAATATTCGGGGTCCCACCCGCCAATAGCAGCAATTTCCTCCGAAAAAGGACAAATATCACCTCCTGGGAACGCAAAAACATGATAATTTGGGTCCCAATAATCAAGGCAAGCATCCAAGAACGGTTTTACAACCTTAATGAGTTTCAAACTCAACAAAGACCCGAGGTTATAAGCACCCATGTCATGTTTCTCAATGTTCGAAAACTCATTAGTCCATTCCTTCAAGCGAATCTCCAAAGTATTCATGATGATAATTTTCTCTTGAAAATTTATTGGGAGTTTTTATGTGTGGATCGACGAAGAAGAGACGGAAGAATTATATGATTTAAAGCTTCGTCGACGCTTCTATTTATACTAATTGCTGTTTCCAAAAATCCGTCAGAACCGACACCTGCTGGGAACAGGCGCATCTCTGCGCGCTCTCTTCAAAGGGACGCACTCATGCTGCGCCTCTTCCCCAGCCTCACTTCTGTGATTTCCGCGTTTGGATCTTTCCTAATTATATAAACGAATAATTTCCTATTCCTACGGGATTTTATTTTGGTAAATCCGAGAAATTTACCATGCTTCAGGTTTCCTTAATCCGCAAACGCGCATTTCGAGGCGACATCGACATTTTCCGCCATTTTTTCTCACACTTTTATATTTAGTTTTCATTTTAATTCTTTTTTATTTCAACATTTATTTAGTCATTTCATTTTCTTAATTTCTATTTTTTCCATTTTCTAACTTATAGATTTCTCTTTTTCTTTTTTTTCGGGGGTAACCCTCCCTACCGTCCGGTCATTTCCGACAAAATTTTTGCATTTTCACGTCCTTTTGAGTCTCATTTTGCGCTAATTAAAGGCCTTATGTGTATATAAAAATGTATGTGTTACGTGAATCTCCATGTAAATTTCGGCAGCACGACGGCGTAAACCGTTGTCTACCAAACCTGTTCAAAAACTAACTTGCAGGTACAATCAACACAACCCAGCAGCAAAGGCACTCAGGCCGTCATATATACACCAAATGAAGCAAATGTACAAGCAAACTGGGGGCTTGCGCCCCGAGCAAAGTCCAAAGTCCAAGTAAACTGGGGGCTTGCGCCCCGAGCAAAGTCCAAAATCCAAGTAAACTGGGGGCTTGCGCCCCAAACGAAGTCCAAAATATCCGAATCAGAAGTCAAAATGTGCAAGCCTACAAAACTACACAAAACTACTGCTGGGCACCCTCCAACTCAGCAACCCTCGCCGTGAGAGCGGCAATCTCGGCATCCCGAAACTCGAGCTCCCTCAACAAGCGAGCTGTCTCCTCCCGAGCCTGGGTCAACTCTCGCTCCGACTCACGGCCAGCCTGTAAACAACAACAAGTTGGCTCATGTCAATCAATTCAAACAAAATTGGAAATCAAAAAAAATCAAAAGAAATCAAATGAGGTTCATACCTGACGACCTCGACCACCGACGAGTGCCTCGATGGCAGTAGCTCGCAACCGGTTGGCCACCCTCCATAGTGCCACGAACCGAGATGGCGCGACCTACATTTCAAAGAAATTCTCAGCAAATTGAACAAGCTTAATCAAATGTGTTCTTACACGAAAGGTAAATAAGCTGGAGGCTCACCCTCCGAATCAGATGCTGCCAGTCGTCTAGGCCAGCGTCCGCCACCGCTACGTCAAAGTCACGCAGCTCGGAGATCGTCGTCCTCCCGGTCGCGTCAGTGTACTCAAGGGTCTCGGGGTACACTGGGGGCTCGATGCCCGCCGCCTCAACCTCCTGCAAAGACAAATAACTCTCATTAATCGACGATCTTTCGTCGTAACTTTCGAAGTCAAACAAAGAAAAATAAAGGATACTCACCACTACTGGCCAATACGCCAACCTCCCATAGAGGAACGCTGAGTAGTCCTCGCCAGGCAGAAGAAGGTCGTCGACACTGGCACCAGCCAAGTCCGCCTCCCTCTCAGCCTCAGTAGGCTCCCTGAACATCGTCCTCGGAGGATCAACGGGAACCGTCAACGCATCCCGAGAGCACTGACGAGCCAGACGCTCGCCCAGATACCACACGGGACCCATCGACGTCCACAACAGCAGCCGACTCGACCTCCTAGGTCGAAGGACCTCAGCGACAAAAGGAGGCGCTCCAGCGTACTCCGCCCAAGGTCTGGGCACCCACTGCGACAAGATAAAGCAAAGATCATTCCTATGAAGGAAAAGCAAAAGAAATATAAATGAGTAATGCGAATGGGATACTCACGCTGCTCAGCTGAAGGGCGTTCACGTCCCGCCGGTAGACATTGTGCGAAGAACGCTTGCTCTTCGTCCGGCACATGACCCAATCCCTCACCACGGGATAGACCTTCTCCAGTGGCTCCGTCCTCTTCGGCGCGAGACTCGGGAAGTAGGAGTACACCCACGCCTGTAAACAGAATAATCAATAAACGATCTTTCGTAATCCGATAAAGAAAAGAATTTTTGCTATTAAAAGGAAGGTTCATACCTCCAACAGTAGTCCAGGTCCGACGACACCTGGAGAAGTCCCCTTCTCCATCAACTCCGGACGAACCATGGCCCTCATAAAGCGGATGAGGACCGCAAAACCAGCAGTGACCCAGTCCCAACGCCCTAGGGAACTCAGGTCAGAAAGAAAGGGAATAAGCTTCGTCGACAGCCTCTCACCCTTGTCTCCGAGGTAAATCGAAGACAAGAACCACCAAAGCCACAGACGAGCCCTCTGCTCAGCTGTACAAGGAGGAGGAGCCGTCTCCCTCCCATCGATCACCACCGATGCCGGGGTCTTCCCCGCGAAGTAATCTCGAACGTAGGTACTGGGTACCAAACCCGGCACCGCAACAGCCTTCGGCGACAGGTTCCAGCCGATCAACCTCCGCGCCTCGGCCGAATCCGCCCTCATGCCGCCTCTCGGCCACACATCTCCTCGGTCCCACACGGGAGGAAAATCATGTCGTAGTCCTCCCGGAGTGACTCCCACCTCACCAAAAGGCAGGTGAAACGTGGAAGTCGTATCCCAAAATCGATCCAAGAAAGCGCGGACCAGGCAAAGGTTGGCCCGCAACTTCCTCTTCACGATATCCCTCCAGACCTGAACCAGAGGACCAAACGCTCCGCGCTCGATCATGGCTCTCTCCTCCGCCGACAGCCGCTCGTAATGCTCCATCGCTGTCGTATAACCCGAGAATGACCGGATGTTCCCGGCCTCCTATTATGATTCGAAATAAAGCTATCTTTAGTTTTGAAGTGAATTTGAAAGAAATTTGAACAAAAATAGAAAAGGATAGGTAATGAGTTAGGGAATTCCTATTTACCAAGCTCTTCACCGTCCTGTAGGACAAGTGACCCTCTGCAGCCCACACAAGGTGCCTACTCTCCCGTGTCTCGGCCACGCGGAGCTCCTCTCAGCTGACGACCCCCTCGTCCGAGGTGGGCCCGTCTCGGAATCTCCTCCTCATCAGCGGCCTCCTCCTCGGGAACCTCGTCTGCAGCAGCCATCACCGCAGCGGTGAAGGCCTGCTCCAAAGCCTCCTCAACAACAGCGGCATCTATATCCATGGGATCTCTCCCAGAAGTAGAAGCATCGTCACCTGCAACGTTAAAGCAAATTCAGGCCGCGTCCCATGACGGCAAGCCTTTGTTAAGAAGTATTTCGAGCCTTCAAGGCCCGGGAATTCCCCATTTCTGGCCATCCTTGGCCATGTTCTCATCAACCCAATCACTCATGTGGCAAATTGGGTCAAGTCAAGTCCGAGTCAAAGCCTAGTTCCGGGTTCGAGTCGAAAATTCGGCAGCATTTCGCTATAATGGCGGTTATGCCCTAGAAAAGTGTCCTGAAAAAGTTGTCACAAACCAAACTTCCGAGATAGTAGAAGGTTTACCCGCCATCCAAGGGTCCCAAATATCAAGTTTCATCACAAATGGGCAATCCTAAGGCCATTTTTGAAGCAATTTACGATCTAGCTGTGAAACCGTCTCAATTTCCGCTCAAGGGCTCAAAACTTGATGAAAATTCAAAGTAAATACATGGTTATGTTCCTAACATCACCTATTATCCGCTTCTAGCATCAATTTGGCATGACAAATCCATTTGGGGGAAAAGCCCCAAATTTTCGATCAAAAGGGTCGAAAACCCTAATGTTCGCGGCTCAAAATTCGACAAATGTGGAAGATTAATGCAAGATTAAAACACATACCTCGATTAGTCATATTTTAAGCAAGCTTTTGAATCCAACCTCGACGAAATTGGTGAAGATTTGAGAGAGAATGGGGTGATTTATGTTTCGAATAAAATGAACATAAACCTTCTGACTTTCGCGTTTTTACGCAGAATTGCCAAATTGGGGAAAAGACGCAGCAGGTGCTGCGCCTCTTCCAAGAGACGCAGCTCTTGCTGCGCCTCTTCCTCTTGTTCCCTCCTTGCAGATTTTCAAAAATCCGTTATGAGTTCGTTATTCGTGGGCCCATCTTTGGTGCGCCTCTTCCTCGATGACGTTTTATCATTTTGGTCCGTTTTGACGATTTTCTTTCGTTCCGCCCACGTTTTATCCAAATAGCGACAATATTTTGCAAGATCGTCCAAATTCATTTTATCCCGCGCAGCAAAGATTTTGTGATATTGCTCGAATTTTTATCCAAATAGCAGTAGTATTTTGCGATCGCTCACTCAAGACTTTCTTTCTACGACGATCAAGATGTTCCCGGTCGTCTCCCCAAAGTGATAGTATTTTGCGATCTTTGCTCACTCAAGGTTTCCCCTACGACGATCAAGATGTTCCTAGTCGTCGATATGTTCCCCAACCAGAGTTCGCTTGAGACCAACGCAAGCAGATTCAACCTCCAAATTTCGCCAGAGTTCGCTTGAGACCGACGCAAGCGGATTCCCCCAGCAGTTTCTATCGACGTCCTGCTGTTTTCAATATCTTTTGTTCCCCGCGAAGTTCGATTAAATCTCAGGTATGGCCTCTTCTTATGGCTGGCGAGCTTCCTTACGTAGTCTAATGGACTTTAAACGACCCTCCCCGACAGTCGACAGACTCTAAAATGTTCCCGACGATAGGTCCTTGGTTCAGACCCCTTGAACCGCCTCGCGTCGCCATAGTCGTCAGGTTGTAATCTTCGATTGACCTGATGGCTATACTTTGACTTTCGCCTTGTCCAAGCCTCAGTCAAAGTGGGGGCTCTGTAGACACCTCGTTTCTGCACCCCTCGCAAACCACCCGGTGATGATTGGGCCGCATGTTTGATTCGCGGAACGATTAGTGACATTAAAGATTATCGTCAAGTGATTGCTCAAATATTAATGTCAACCTCTTAGTTGTCATCTACGTGCCGATACGGTCGTTTTGGCAGTAATTAGAGTACATTCGGAGTCCGGGTCAAAAACCGTCTCCATTTTCTGATAGTTGTTAAATCCCGAGTCAGAATGTTCTGGAATGTTCCGGATATTTCTATTCCATATTTCTCAAATTTTATCTTTTGGCAAATAATATCCCGTAATATTTGTTAGGCCCAGTTTAGCCTGGTCTGACCATAACCTGGCCTGACTCAACAAGGCTGATTGATCAAGACAAGAACCGGACAAATTTGACTACTATTCAGCTGCTGAGGAATATTGTGGCAAGAAGACTACTAATTCCTGGAAAAGAAGCCTGATAGTCAGTATATCATAGCTTGGCGGAGTACTAAAAACAGCCTGGATTGAGCAGATAAACAAGAAATGCGATTGTATAAGCCAGATAACCATGCCCTATTCTCAAGGAAGACCAAGTCCAAACCTAAAACTATTTAATCCATGAATCTGACGGAAAGAAGAAAAAGCTAAGGATTGGTTGAGTTAAGAACGGGTCAAGCAAACTAATAGGAAGCATGCCCTATTATTCCGGCAACAACTCCTACCTTTGGGGAGAACGTTATACATTTATAACGTTATTCATTGTAACGTTGGGAGGACGGTAGAGAACTATAAATAAGAGAATTTAACAATTGTAAAGATGATTCATTATCAGTTAATTTTATCTATACTTTATCTATTTATTCTTGAGCATTCAGATATTCATACAATATTGTGCCAGGTCTATCAAAATAATAAAAACATTATTCTTTATACTTATTTCTTTCTTTATCATTTATTTACACTATTCTAATCTTATAGAACTAGATACCCTGATCACTACATAACTAAGTCGGATCCCTTCAGGAAAATCCTGCTAAAACAATTGGCGCCCACCGTGGGGCATCTAGTTCTTCAACCAATAAAATCCCCCTTATTATCTTTCAATTAATATTCACACACAAAAATGGTGGAACTCACCGCTGAACAACAATTAGCGGCTGCTCTGGCCAAAATCAAGGAATTGGAAACAATCCAAGAGAAAGCGGCTCAGTGAAGCAAAAATCAATAGGTGAAGGAATCGAGTCTAGCTCAAGAAGAAATTGGAAAATCAGGCTTCGGGCTCCAAGACCAGATTCGAACCAGGAACCCCATTCTCATCCATCATCAAAAACATAGACTTCTCTAATTTTGGAACCCCGGAGAAGGATACATTATCCGGCACTCCAACCATTCCCAATGATGAGACAAACAAAACTGAAGCCGCAATAATGATGGCTATGCTTCAGGAAATCCAAAAACTCCACAACAAAATAGAAAATATACCCGGAGTACCACTCGTGGTCAAGTAGAAATTGACAGACTTTGGGATTCACCCTTTGCAGATGAAATTGCAAAGATTGATCTGCCCAAGAAATTTACTGTCCCATCCATGAGAACTTATGATGGAACTTCTGATTCACAAAATCATGTTGCCATATTTAAACAAAAAATGTTGGCTGCCTCAATACCCAGTGAACTCAGGCAAGTATGTATGTGCAAAGGCTTTGGCACAACCCCCGACCGAGCAAAGATTACGGTGGTTCATCAATCTCGCCAAATGGAGGTATCAAGAATTTTGCGGGAATTGATCAATGCCTTCAACCAACAATTCGCAAGTAGCGAGAGATATGGCCAAGAGACCCAAGAACTGCTCAGGGTAAAACAACTTCCTGAAGAATCTCTCAAAGAATTCCTGGCCAGATTTGTCAAAGAAAAGGTGGCCATTCCCAGATGCGATGAAGAGACAGCAGTAGAAGCATTCAGACAAGGAGTCCTGCTTGACAGTGACATCTATGCAGATCTAACCAAGAAAGCATGTCCAACCTTTGCCACTGTCCAATCCATCGCCTTAGAGCATGTCAGATTAGAAGAAGATCTCAACTTCAGGACGAAATCATCCGGAGGAAAGCAAGGCTATGGACACACCAACAGGAAAAGTTCATACCAGAAAGGAGGCAATCCTAGATCAGCACCCTATTCCAGGCCCGAACGATCCAAGTCAATATGGCACAAGAGCATAAAGGTAACCTTTCTAGCCTTCCAACTATTCCCGAATATAACTTCTCTATTAATACTGCAGGATTAATCAAACGCTGGAAAACCAGGGAGATACGATCAGATGGCCAAAGAAATCCGACAACCCCAGGAAAGATCCAACAAGATGGTGTGACTTCCATCGGGACATCGGACACACCACGAAGAATGCATTTTCACTCGGAAACAAGTGGCATATCTTCTAAAGAAAGGCTACTTGAAAGATATAATCCAGCAGTCAAAGAATAAAGATGAAGGACAAAATAAGAGAGACCCGGAAGCGGAGAGATCCTCCTCCTCCTCCTCCCATCTATGAAGTCAAATTCATAAATGGAGGATCAGAAATCTGTGGTCTGACCAGCTCTGCAGCCAAGAGAATATCCAGGGAATCAAGACTCCAACCTCCTCCCAGGCCCGAGTCATTGCCTGCTATTACCTTTGATGACTCGGATCTCGCAAGGAATATCAGTCTACACCATGACGACCTAGTAATCACAATGCAAATCGGCACAGCCAAAGTATCAAGAATCCTGATAGATGGAGGAAGCTCAATCAACCTGGTGATGCTTGACGTTCTTAAAGCTATGAAGATAGACGAAGGAAAGATCATCAAAAAATCCAGCGTCCTGGTTGGATTCAGTGGAGAAACAAAGAACACCCTGGGAGAAATCAGCTTGCCTACCTATGTGGAAGGCGTGGCTTCATATGAAAGATTTGGAGTAATGGATTGCCTATCCTCGTATAATGTAATCCTGGGCAGACCATGGATCCACAATGTCAAAGCAATCCCATCAACATACCATCAATGCGTGAAAATTCCAACGAGAATGGGGATAACCACCATCGAGAGGAGAACAAAGGATGGCTCAGGAATGTTACACTCAGGCTTTGAAACCCTCAAAGTCAGGTAAGTCCCTTGCATAGCAATTAAAGTCACCTGTCAGGGAAGAATACATAGCACAAACACAGATGGAAACAGGAAAGTACTTGTAGGGTCCGACGCACCCGACTCAATCAGACCAAATCTGGTCAGCTTTCTTAAAACTAAAATGTCTTGTTTTGCTTGGTCACATTTTGATATGACTGGTATAGATGCTGATGTTATTACTCATAAGTTGAACATTGACAAATCCTTTAAGCCTCGTACAAAGAAAAGAGAAGAAAATTTGCTGCAGAAAGGCACGAAATTATCAACCAAGAAGTTGACAAGCTACTGGACATGGGAATGATCAGGGAAGTGATGTACCCTGACTGGCTTGCAAATGTGGTAGTCGTCCAAAAGAAAAATGGCAAATGGAGAGTCTGTGTAGATTACACCGACTTAAACAAAGCCTGCCCAAAAGATCCATTTCCCCTACCACACATCGATGCAATGGTAGATGCCACTGCGCAGCCACGAAATGTTGACATTCATGGATGCCTCCAAAGGATTCAACCGTATAAAAATGCATCCAGCAGACCAGAAAGCACAGCTTTCATCACCGAAAGAGGTATATATTGTTATCTTTGCTATGCCCTTTGGATTAAAAAATGCAGGTGCAACCTACCAAAGACTAGTCAACATGATGTTCAAAGATCAGATAGGAGACACCATGGAAGTCTATATAGATGACATGGTAGTCAAATCAAAAAGGCGAAGACCACGTCAAAGACCTGGAAATAGCCTTTCAAATACTGGAAAAATTCAATATGAAGCTCAACCCACAAAAATGCCACTTGAGTCTCGGCGGGCAAATTCCTGGGCTACATGGTGACAAAAAGAGGAATAGAAGCCACCCTGAGCGGATCAAAGCTATCCTGGAGCTAGAACCACCAAAAACAGTCAAAGACATACAAAAGCCGATCGGAAGAATAGCGGCCCAAACAGATTCATCTCATGATCATCGAAAGATGCAAATCATTCTATAACCTCGCTAAGGAAGAACAAGGACTTTCAATGGACCCCGATCATCAGTTTGCCTTTGAAGACCGAAAATATATCTATCCTCTCCCCCTTGTCAAGCTAAACCGGTCAAAGATGAACCCCGACAAGATACATTGATCCACAGAAATCGCTATCGGTGCGATCCTGGTCAAAGAAGCAGACGGACAACAAGACCACCACATGTCTATTATGTAAGTAAAAGTCTACTGGATGCGAGAGATCGGTATGGCCTACTAGAAAAATATGTTTTAGCTTTAATAATGAGTTGCACAAAATTAAGACCATATTTTGAAAGTCACCCTATAATAGTCGAACAAATCTTCCTATTAAGTCCGTACTTAGGAGACCGTAAATTGTCCTGACGAATGTGCAAATGGTCAGTCCAGCTAAGCACATACAATATAACATTTGAACCAAGGACAGCAATTAAGTCACAAGCACTAGCAGATTTTGTGGCTGATTTTAGTCCGACCCTAGAACCTGACCTAATAAAAGAAGTAAATAAACTGACCAGCGACCAAACAGACCTAGAATGGACCCTATTTGTCGATGGAGCAGTCAACACAAGGGGCACAGGCCTAGGTGTAGTACTAAAATCACCACAGGGGGATAAGATAGTACAGGCTATAAGCTGTGCATTTGAGGCCACCAACAATGAGGCAGAATATGAAGCCCTGATAGCCGGGTTAAAGGTATGTATTGATCTTGGTGTGCAAAATTTAAAGGTACGCACTGATTCCCTTCTCGTCTCCAACCAGGTAAATGGCATATATACTGCAAAAGACCCCAAAATGATGCTTTATCTAGATGTTGTTCAAATGCTAAAATCAAAGTTTAAAAACTTTAATATTGACCAAATTTCCAGGGACTTAAATACCCAGGCCGATGCCTTAGCCGGCCTAGGGTCCAACTTTAGTCCCCTTGATTTTGACAAAATACCCATTGTGCATTTATTAGAACCTAATAATAAACAAACAAGATGAAAGTTTCCCAATCTACATTGCTAATTCTTGGGCGAAACCTTACTATGATCGCTACAACAGGGAATCCTACCCTTAAATAAGCAAGATGCCGAGCACCGAAAATAAAAGCGCTTCATATACTATTATTGACAACGTGCTTTTTAAGAAATCGCAGGCCGGACCCTACCTCAGATGCCTGGAACCACAGGAAGCTGAGCAGATATTATCAGAAATCCATGAAGGATATTGCGGAAATCACAAAGGTGGAAGAAGCCTGGCAAGTAAAATACTCAGAACAGGATATTATTGGCCCACCTTAAGAGCCGATTGCCTGGATTTCAGCTCTAAATGCAAAGCCTGTCAGATTCACGGACCATATATCCATCAGCCATCTGAGGAACTACATTCCATATCCGCACCCTGGCCATTTATGAAGTGGGGCATGGATATAGTAGGAAAACTACCTCAAGCACCCGGACAGAAAGTCTTCATGTTAGCAATGACTGATTACTTTTCCAAGTGGATAGAAGCTGAATCATACAGGCAAGTCAAGGAGAAGGATGTCATAGCATTCATCAAACATAACATCATATGTAGATATGGCATCCCCTCCGAAATAGTATGCGACAATGGCACACAATTTGTGGGAAAAAGAACAAAGACCTTACGTGCTCAATGGAACATCAATCTGGTAACATCCACACCAGGATATCCAAAAGCCAACGGTCAGGCAGAATCCAGTAACAAAGTGGTGATCAGTTGCATAAAGAAAAAGCTGGAAAGAAAAAAAGGCAGATGGGCTGAAGAACTCCCCCTGGTCCTCTGGGCTGACAGAACCACGCCTAAAACATCCACTGGCCAAACCCCCTATTCCTTGGTCTATGGATGTGAAGCAGTAATTCCGGCTGAGGTGGACATTCCATCAGCCAGATGTAGCCTAAACACAACAACAAACAACATACCTCTAATAGAGGATAGCCTGGACTTAACAGAAGAGCTAAGAGATGCAGCAAGCATCAGGTTAGCAGCATACCAACAAAGAGTTGCGAAAAGCTACAACAAGACTCAAAAGCCAGGTATTCAGGGTAGGAGATCTCGTTCTCAGAAAAGTATTCCAAAACACAAAAGAAAAGAATGCTGGCAAATTGGCCGCAACCTGGGAAGGCCCCTATCTGATTGATTCAATAGTCGGCCAGGGAGCTTATAGATTACAAACCCTGGACGGCGAAATGATCCCAAGAGCCTGGAATATTACACATTTAAAACTATTTCACATATAGAATATATCGCACAATCCAGGTATAACTTTTTACTTCAAATACTTCTTGCCTGGAACCTACATGTATGATACTTGCAATTACATGAATAAATGCCGTATATGATTTCTTCAATTTATATGTCCAAATACTTATTTATATGCTCATATTCACTTAGCGAAATCTTCAACACTTGTTTTACATATTGCATCTTAGTTAAAACAAATCTTAAAGATTGGGGGCCACCCCCACCAAATATCCAACTGATATCAAAAATTCGTTGCAAAACAGTTTTTAAATACCGAGCTCAACATACAAACCTGGAAAATCTATTCCTAAATCAGATGACATAAATGGGTCATAAGCCCTCCCATGGCAAAGGACGTAAGCCCTCCCGGGGCACATGTGCAACAACTCCACCCATAACACATTAAATCGCTCGATCCAGTCGAATAATCGCTTTGATCGAAATAAATAATCGGCCGATCGATCGAATAATCGCCTGATCGGTCGAACAATCGGCGAGATCCAAGACATGTCCAACATCAAGATTTATCAAAACACAAAAAGAAACAAAACAAAGACCAAATATTTATTCACCCAAAATACTGGTCCCACCAAATAACCATCCATTCCGGAGACATTCCCCCTGGATGGACCAAAAAATTCCTTAAAAATAGAAATATTCATTCCAGGGACATTCCCCCTGGATAGACCAAAACCCAAAAGAAGAAACTAAATTATTTTTGAGCCAGTAACCGACTCACAACCATCCACCATCTCCTGATCACCAGACTTTGCCTTGGAAGGAGGAGAATCAACTTCTTCTTCTTGACCCATGTTGGCCAAGTCAGGGTACTGAGCGTCCAAAGCCATCTCATCTCGGTCCGGGTTCCAATTAGCCCGATCAGATTCTGGATCCCTCATAGCATCAACCCGGCCTTTCCCGAAGAAGTACTGAGCAGCATCAGCCAACCGCGCTTCCACCAACTCCTTTTCAGCTGCAAGCTCCTCGTTCTTTCTTAACTGATCTTGCATTGCCTGCCTCTCAGCCTCCAACTCTTGCCTGACAACCTTCTCAGCATTTTTTGCAGCCACCTCACAAACTATAGCAGCCCTAACCGACTCCTTGGCTGTCCCCAACTGAGATTGGAGTACCACTTCATTACCCCTGGATGTGTGCAGGTCACGGTTCAGCCTGTCCAGCTTTTCCTCCAAATTAGCAACCTTGGCCTGTGCATCCCTAAGCTGGCAAGCGAGCTTGAAACATCCAACCCCCGCATACATACGAAATCAATCAGCCAAAAACACAAGATAAAACAAAAAGCACATAAACAATCAAAAATATCCCTTTACAACTTACCTCCCTGGCCTGAGAAGCAAGAAAAGTCAGAATAGAAACCACCCTGGTAGACGACTCAAGGGTACTAGCAGACAATAGCTGGTCGCTCATCTTTGCAGAAAACTCGTCTATCCGAGCCCGGGCATCATCCATGTCATCAACCCTAGCAGGCACCTGCCTTATACTCCTGAGAGGCTGAGCTTGAATAGGCTCTTTGTCTCCCTCTTCCTCTTCCAAGATCACATCCTCTCTCTTCCTTTTTTGAGCCTGGACGACCTGCGTGACACTATCCGGGGCGGATCTTGAGGAGGTGGACATCGAAATCGGGATATCCAAAGTCTTGTCACTCCCACTAGTTTCCCGGCTCTTGGACTGTTCAAAGAATCCTAGCCACCCCGACCTTCAAATCCTTGGCGGAAAAGCTAGCCCTAGCGAGAAGACCTAAACACTGGATACATAAAAAATATACGTAAATATCAAACCAAAAAGCGACAAGAAGACAACGGCCAAAATAAAAGCATGCGAAGAAGACGTACGGGAAAGAAGCGTAGAACTAGGCTTGCCTTTGGGTACTCGACCCCGATCGACTTGGTCTTCATATACCGGGGCAACAACTCCCCGCCCAAATCGGGCGGCCGGTTCTTTCCTCCTCAGGAATAGCAAGGAAAGCATCTATCCTGGAAATAGCCTCCTCGTCCAGAGGATCACAACTCCAATCAGGAGCTACAAAAACCACCAAAATTACACAGGTAAGAATCGAAACCCATCAAATTCATATGATATATTGCAAAATAAAAAGGTACAAGGAACCTACCACTCTCCAAGGGAGGATATCTCAGGTAATCAAAGCCTGATCCCAAAGTCTCGGTCCGGACAAACAGGAAAGTCTTTGCCCAATTCTTATCATCTCCAGAATCCAGGTTAGTAATTAATGGAGACATTTTCGATTTTATTCTCAAATTAAAACGACCATCAACAGGATTTTTCATATGATAAACTCCCTTAATATCGTTAATAGTAATTACAAGATTATGTTTAGCACATAAATTTTCAATAGAGTGGATAAGTTTCCAAACCATTGGCATAATCTGAAAAGGTGATACCTCCATAGCACGAATGGTATCAATCATCAAAGGAGTAAAAGGCAACTTACAGCCTGCTTTGAACGCCCATTCAAAAATACAGAACCAACCAGTGAGACCCAGTTAGCCCTAACCGGGCAGGATTCGAGAATCCACACTTCGGTGATTCAGAATTACTTTCTTCTCCCTTAGAATCTTGTCATAGTTCGTTTTTAGCAAATTCTCCTCAGGGAAAGAAGAATCAAGAGATTGAAGAGCAGTGAATACAGAATCCTGATACTTGAAAGCCACAGCCCGAGCAGGAGGATCAATTTCCCTTACCTCCTCCTCTTGAATATCCGTGGGTTCGGGCTCAACAAAGATGGCAGCACTCTGCCTGGGAAGCGGGCGTTTTTTGGCTCCCATATTTTTAGATTGTTTGATTTATTGAAATTGTCGAGAATATGCAAAGTAACATGAAACAAGATTACTAAGAAGAAGGGAAGAAATTCAAAGAATTTTAGAAGAGTTTCAGAATATTCAGCAAAAGAAAGTGGAGGAAAATTGATCTTGCCCTAAATACCGTATTTATAGAGAAGTGAATAACGGCATGAAAAACCTAGGAATTGTAAAACTCACAAGATGATGTCACGTAGCCGTTGCAGTGTTCAACGGTAAATAGGAGTCTAAGAGTCACTAAATGAATATGATTCTCTTTAATTAATTAACCGGTAAATTTGACATCTCACCCCCGGCCGGATCCAAGACGGGTAAAATGTCAAGGGCAATTGTTAGGCCCAGGTTAGCCTGGTCGACCATAACCTGGCCCGACTCAACAAGGCTGATTGATCAAGACAAGAACCGGACAAATTTGACTACTATTCAAATTCTTGAGAATATTGTGGCAAGAAGACTACTAATTCCTGGAAAAGAAGCCCGATAGTCGATATCATAGCTTGGCGGAGTACTAAAAACAGCCTGGATTGAGCAGATAAACAAGAAATGCGATTGTATAAGCCAGATAACCATGCCCTATTCTCAAGGAAGACCAAGTCCAAACCTAAAACTATTTAATCCATGAATCTGGACGGAAAGAAGAGAAAAAGCTAAGGATTGGTTGAGTTAAGAACGGGTCAAGCAAACTAATAGGAAGCATGCCCTATTATTCCGGCAACAACTCCTACCTTTGGGGAGAACGTTATACATTTATAACGTTATTCATTGTAACGTTGGGAGGACGGTAGAGAACTATAAATAAGAGAATTTAACAATTGTAAAGATGATTCATTATCAGTTAATTTTATCTATACTTTATCTATTTATTCTTGAGCATTCAGATATTCATACAATATTGTGCCAGGTCTATCAAAATAATAAAAACATTATTCTTTATACTTATTTCTTTCTTTATCATTTATTTACACTATTCTAATCTTATAGAACTAGATACCCTGATCACTACATAACTAAGTCGGATCCCTTCAGGAAAATCCTGCTAAAACAATATTCATCTAAATATTTAAAGATAATCGGATTATTTCCGTCCTACCATAACTCAAACACGGGAATCTTTCTTAAGCAGGAGGAAACCTCCTGGGAATAGACGCAGCAGGTGCTGCGCCTCTTCCAAGAGACGCAGTGGCTGCTGCGCCTCTTCCCAGGCCCTTCTTTGCATGATTTACGTATCTTTTTTATATCTTTCCGAGATTCACTTCCAAAGAGTCTCCGAAACCCTATTCCTTCACGTGATTAGTATAAATAGGAGCTTTCGTTCCTCATATTTCTCACGCGAGTGTCCGCCCTTCTCTTCTCCCTTTGCATTCTAGACATTGTTCTTACTAATTGGCGCCTACGTGCTTGAACATTCGACCACGTAAGCTCGGATCTTTCCGGGTACCAGCCTCTCCGTTGCATGACCGACCAATTTGACCACTACACTCAATCAATCTAATTAATCAACTTGTTAAATCGTTTTCCTCTTTCGAGGGCACTCTTTCCTTGCATTCGCGTCGAGCATCACTAATCGATCTTCTTAGTTCTTCTCGTTCCGTCAACATGTAAGTCTGAGGGTGTATAATTCCTTTTATTTATTGTATTTTAATTATCGTATCATAATTGTAAGGTTTATGTCGAGAACACCATTAAAATCGATTTCTAAAACCGTCTTTAAAACCTTTTTTGCGGATTTCCAGTAGACAGACGTCGAGAAAAGACGCAGCAACCGCTGCGCCTCTTCGAAGGAGCGCAGCACCTGCTGCGCCTCTTCGTGAGGGGCCGCCGATTCTGCTTCTTTTCTTCTTCCTCCGTCCTCTGCAATTCGTATCAAATTTGTTTCCTTTGTTTTGTTCATCTGTTAATTCTTCATCATGATAGTTTAATAATTCATATGTATATTAACCATCATCGTTAACATGTTTTAATTCGTCATAAATCCGACTCAAATCCCTAATAATTAATATTTGCGGGTTTTTCGTCATTAAATTCAATTCGAGTTTTAGAGATTCAATTCGTTCATATTGAGTTTCTGGGATTCATTGTTGATATATTTTCATTCGTTTATTCATCATGTATTCGTCATTAATTCATCGTATTTAGTTTAATTTGTTTAGTTTGTAATTATTAATCATTCATTAACATCGACCCTTCACATAGTTAATCCGTTTATTTCCGTCTCATCCATGTTTTATTGCTTTATGACCTCAATCATATGTAAATAATCTGCTAATAACTTTCATCCGAGTCTAAAATCGCAATCAATTCCTTAAAATCACCAATTAACATTAACGGTTTGCAGTTCCGGCTTCACAGCCAGAGTTCACCCTTGGAACAGACGCGGAATCGCCGCGCTCTTCCAAAGGGCGCATTACTGCTGCGCTGTTCCGAGATGAGTTACGTCTCGAACTCCTTTCCTGCCTTGACCTAGTTTAATTAGTTACGTATTAATCAACTAATAATCGTATTATCACCTTCTGATCTGTCGTGTTTTATTCTTATTTCTTTTTATCAAATTAACCGTTTTAAAGGTATTTTCGACATAAATCGCCTATCCAATGTAATCGTTGTAATCTTCATTATTGTAATTCATAATTATTGTATTCCATTTATTGTTTGTATGTTTCCACATGTAAATCGACATTAAATCCAACTTCGACCCAATTGTTTGCTAACTTAATTGTTCACCGACTTAGTAAATTCTCACATGTTAGGATTAATCTATGGATGTTGCATTGCATGCATATAGCCGATGATATATCAAGTACGAATAACTTCCCTAATCATTAGTAGAGGCCGCTATCGAGGCGGGCGGGATTAGGTGTTCGATCAAAAGAGCTTCCTAATACGTACCCTCACCCCTTACTCCAGATCTCCGTGAGCACCCGTGTTCATTGGCATCCACGAGAGTCATTCTAGACATAGAATGCTAAGGGTAACGATTGCTTAGTGTTCATGTCACTACTTTATGTCTTGACATGACATGAGGTATTCGAACGGTTCCAATTTCCCATAAAAATTGGTGGCGACTCCATACAAAATGCAAACGCTTGTTTTCGAGCCCCTTCGCCAAGCGCCCCCGTGGGCGGCCCGCTGTCCACAGAGGTCCGTGATAAGGCCACTCCTGAAATGTGTCGGACCAGCCGACGCAGAGCTAATACTGACGGAAATTCACGAAGGCATCTGCGGCCATCACATGGGGGCAAGAACACTAGCCCACAAAGCTCTCCGAGCCGGCTACATCTGGCCCACCATGCTTGCCGATTCCAGAGCCAAAACCAAAAAGTGCAACAACTGTCAAATGCATGCTCCGGTGATACATGCACCTTCCCGAGACCTGCAGCCGGTACTTAATCCCCTTCCTTTTGCACAGTGGGGGATGGATCTACTAGGGCCATTCCCAACGGCATCCGGAGGAAGAAAGTATTTGATCGTCGCCGTTGACTACTTCACCAAGTGGGTTGAAGTCGTAGCGATGCCCAAGAAAGACGACATCAGTAAGAAAAGGTAATCGGGAAAATGTCATAACTCGTTTTGGGTTACCCCAAGTCATGGTATTTGACCACGGCCGAGAGTTTTGGAGCGACACAATAATGAGCTGGTTGGAAGAACTTGGTATCAAATTTGCGTACTCCTCCGTCTGCCACCCACAGAGCAACGGGCAGGCGGAGGCAGCCAATAAAACAATCCTCAACGGTTTGAAAAAGACAGTTGAAGACCTAAAGGGAAGATGGGCCGATGAACTACCCGGTGTCCTGTGATCCCTGCGAACCACGGAGAAAGAAGCAACGGGGTACAGTCCATTCCACTTAGTCTGGTCCGGCGATCCCGCGAATTGAAGCAACGGTGCGAAGCATTCGAACGGCCACCTTTAACCCTGAAAATGAGGAAGGACTAAGAGCCTCCCTAGACCTGGTCGAAGAAAGCCGAGATACAGCACGCCTCAACTTGGCAGTATATCAAAACCGAATGAGAAGAGCCTACAACCGAAGAGTCCACAAAAGGGACTTAAAAGTAGGAGATCTAGTCCTAAGAAAGTCAGACGCCACCAACAAAGGGAACATTCATGGTAAATTGACGGCTAACTGGGAGGGTCCCTACAAAGTGGTTGAAGAAATGAGGCCCGGTACATACCGGCTGAAAGACATGGAGGGTGTGCCTTTGATGAGCCATTGGAACACTAACAACCTAAGGATTTACTTTGTATAGCGGCGGAGGTGTCCAAACCCATTGTGGGCACCCCAACGCGTATTTATATCTAATGAAGAATCGTCCAAGTCTTCCATCAAAGTGTTCATTTGCAGTCACCCCAAGAAGTAGACGCCACGGCAGTCACCCCAAGAGGTAGACGCCATGGCAGTCACTCCAACAGGTAGACGCCACGGCAGTCACTATCAAGAAATAGACGCCACGGCTGTCACCCCAAGAAGTAGACACCACGGCAGTCACCCCAAGAGGTAGACGCCACGGTAGTCACTCCAAGAGGTAGACGCCACCGCAGTCACTATCAAGAAATAGACGCCACGGCAATCACCCCAAGAGGTAGACGCCACGGCAGTCACTATCAAGAAGAAGAAACGTTAAACACAGTTGAGATACGCATTCTAAACTGCCTCGGCCAGGCCGAGGTAGAAACAAAAGAAGCGCTCAATTAATAACGTAAGAAGACAACTCAGACGAAGACAAGAAAAGACCTCGGCCAAGCCAGAGGCAAGATGAGCAAACTCTTATTAAAAATAACAGGTTACAAGTAAGAAGAATACAAACGACGGCCGTCCCCATATAGGGATAAGCCAAAACATAACCTACCAAAGTTTTACAAAATACAAGGAAAAGAAAAGCAAAAGGTTACAGACATATCCGTTGAAGCGCCAAAAGATGGCAGGGAGGAAAGGCTCAATAGTTGGCCCCCCGAACAGCTACAGCTATCCGAGATGCCGGGTGAGTCTGGTGACGACCGCCCGTCTCCCTATGCCTGTTGCTGCCCTCCATCGGCAGCAGCAACATCATCAGCAGCAACATCATCTTCGGTGACCGGCCCAGAGGAAGGCTCGTCATTTTCACGTGCCTTCAGCCTCTCAGCCTCCTCTTTGGCCTCCCTCACCTTTGCATCGTGGGCCGCCTTGGCCTCAGCTATCTGAGCCGCCTTTGCCGCCTCCGCCTTCTCCGCAGCCGCTTTTTCCGCAGCATCGGCCATCTCATCCAGAAGCTGCTCAAATTCTTGCCATGGGAAGGAGCCTTCAGGGACGAGCTTCTTGATTGCCTCCCTGGTCGCCTCCTCGGCCTGATCCCGGAATTGGGCGCACATGTTAGGGATGATATTAGTTTGAAGCATCTCAATATCTTTCTCCCTTTGGGCAAGGATAGCCCTGGTGCCCCTATGTGCCTCCGACTGATTCAAATACATATCCTTCCATTCTTCCCTCTTGGCAACAACGGCGTCAGAATCCGCCCTTATACTGTCCCCGCTCCTCCAAAGACTTGGCGGTGGCATCAAGACCTCAACTTTGGCCCTCTCGGCCAATAACAACTTCTCGGCCTCCTCCGCACGCTTTGTGCAAAGAAGGAGGTCCACTTAACCTTCCCGACTTCCCCCTTTGCAGCGGAAAGATCAAGCTTAAGCCGTTCGATCAATGGCCCAGCTTGGGCCATGACCTTTTCTTGCTCCATAATGTGGGAGCCGGCTAGTTGAGTCCACTTCGCCAATCTCTTGTATATTCTCGTACCCTCGACCACAAGCTCGGCGGGGGGAACCTTCTGGAGTAAAGAGTCAATGGCGACATTTCTATCATCTGCCTTCTCAGGCTGCTTCTCTAATTGCCGCTCAGTGAGAACAGCGACTGCCGACGACGGATCTACAAAAAATTCACACAGCGCATCCATGTCAACATTCATTGACACATCAGAGAGTCTGTCATCTGGAATACATAATGAACCAGCTAAGTCTGAACCACAAGTTAGGTCCGTACCAGTCTGGACCTTCTTAGATAAAGGACCGGATGAATCATTCTTTTCCCCGGCAACGGTGGAGGCCGGCAGTGGCTCTTTTCTCTTCTTTGGAGGAGGAGGGCCCTTCGCAACGGTCACCACCTCCTTGGTGATATCGATGACCTCCACATGATCCTGCTGGACCGTTGGGGTTGAAGAGGGAGTTGGAATCGACGCCGTCGCCGACCTGGACGCTGCCTTGTGTTTTCTCTTCGGCACGCCTCCGAGAACCCGTGCCTGAGCCGCCGCCGGATCCAGTGCCTTCAGCTGCTTGTCCATGAGTTCGTTGGGAGCTAGTCTACGATCACGCGCATCAGCCTCAGGATGCCGCTGAACGACCTGCCCGTCCTTATCAAGCCCTAACCTCTTCAAGGTCCCCTCAGACAGATCCTGGCCAAACCGGTCTGCAAGAAGCCAGACAAAAGTTAAATAAAAGAAGTAAAACAAAGCTCTAAAACAGGAGCATAACAGGCAAAGATGGGCCCCACACCGACCCTACTCACCCTGGTTGAGGGCCGGTATGAGGCCGACGCGGCAAAGCAGCTCATCCTGAAGAATAATCCGAGTCGGGGCAACCATCCCTTCAAAGATCAAATCAAGCAGACGCCCGCTTCTCATCCGCATTAAGATAGACTATCGAAGCAGCCATCTTCAGCTTACTCCGGCAGACCCTTTTGTCATGCTCTGCCTTACTCTCGCACCGCAAATTAACTTGGTGCTGGAAGGACCGGGGCAGCGGATAATCCGCCGGCACCTTGACATACACCCACCGCTCCTTCCAGTCCTTGCAGGAGGAAAGCTTATCAACGGAAATGTAGCCCGGCTCCATCTGCACGCTGTACCATCCCACCTTACCAGGGGTCGATGGCCGAAGATGATGAAGCCGTCGGAATAAGTTAACTGTAGGGACCTCCCCCTTAAAGAGACAGAGCCACACGAAGCCAACTATCGTCCTAATGGCCAACGGATGGAGTTGAGCCACAGCGACGTTCATAGCTTTGATGATGGCCGTGACGTAGTCATTCAAAGGGAACCGGAGCCCATACTCCAGGTGCCTGATATATACGCCGACATGACCCTGGGGAGGGCAACAAACCGCCTGACCCTCCTCAGGGATAACAATTTTGTACCCCTCACCGAAGGAGAAATGACCCTCGAAAAGAGTTTCACCAGAACAACTGGCGAACTTACTGGTCCAGGCACGGTCAAGACCAGTCATGCAGGCCTCGCCGTGATCCAGGAGATGCGGCCTCTCATCACCAGGAGGAATCCTTTCCTCACCGTCATCATCATCATCATCATCCTCCCAATTCTCCAAAACTTTTGGATCGACTTCGGGAGAAGGAGACCTAGGGCCCCCAGACCTTATCGGGACGACGTCTAGTATCTCCTCCTCATCAAGACGCGACGGGGAACCCCCCGGCGCACGGTTACTAGGACCGGCATCAGCAGAAGACATGTTCACAACAATTACTTAACAATTAAAAGTTGAAAATTTGTTTGTTTACCTTGAAGAAAAAGTGCTACGCCGGAGTAACGACTCTGAAGATTAGAAGAGAAGGAAGCCCTTGAAAGTTTAGAGAGAAGAAAATTTTAGAAAATGAAATTGGTGGCCAATTTCAGGGATTAACTACCCTATTTATAGGGGAAAGCCCATGAAGAAGGACCAATCAGGGCACAGCCCACGAAACGTCAGCCAATCAGCGAACAGACACGTGTCGGACATGCAACCACGGAATGTCAATCGTTGCAACAGTTAAACGTCAATCAACACAACAGTGACCAAGCGTCTTCAACACGCCCCTTCATATCTCTTCGTCTATTCATCTTCCTCAACAAATTCCTAAGTATCTGTTCTCCGCCGGCCATATGATCAACCAAGCTTGGCAGCACCGGCTGGGGGCAATCAAAAGCACACGGCACTCACAACCTCGGTCTCGGCCAGCACCACTTTCTTTTCCACATCTGATGTCCATTACACATCCATGTGGAGGGGGGATATGGTACGGCCTAAGCAGAGCCAAGCCGAGGTAGAAGAAGCCGGGGCAGAAAATTTTTACTTGCGCAGAATATACGCTCAACATACATCGGAGCCCATACCACGGCATAGACTACGCTGGGGGCAAATTGATGGGGCATATTCTGCACCTGCCGACCGAGTCAATATACTGAGCAAGGTCAAAGATATCCACAAGCAAGTCAACGACTTAGACTGCCTAACCGACGCAACCCGTCGGCCTGTCTCTTGGGTCTCGGCTGGTACAACTAGCCAGCCGGGGCACAGATCCGCGAACTCATATCCAAGACCCCTCGGCGGCGAGTCAATAGGGCCCGCCGGCCTGTCATGGGTCCCTCGGCCGAGGGTAGATCAGTCTTTCCACCTGCTAGCCACTTGGCCACTACGTGACAAAAGGTTACAGTCTATAAATACTCCTCAACTCTCATTGAGGAAAGGATCCACAATTCAACCTAAACACCTCATAATCTGGTAATATCTTCCTTATCTCTCTACAATACATACTTCGCCAAGTAACACATAACTTAATCCTTTAAGTTTACTGACTTGAGCGTCGGAGTGAGTTCGCTCGGTCCAAGGCCGAGCCCTCAGTTTGTTCCTTGTTTCAGGAGACCGCAAGGGAGATTCAATCAAAGACGTCATTCTACAAGCACAAGTGGTAACAAATAACTGCTCTGGAATTACACCCGGAACAGTAATAAATGTCATAAATTTCGTGAGAATATTAATGCGGTAGAGAACTATAGAAGAGTTGGCAAGTACGTGACCCCCTTTTAGGTTTAAATTTTTTCATTTATTTTTATATTTTTGCCTAAAGGTGGTTAAAGTATCGTATTATGCATGACGAATATGTCTCACCCTTCCCCAATTCGTATCTCTCCCTAAATTATAGTGATGATGTGCTCAATTTACAAAAAAAAAAAAAAATTATAGCATCAACAATAATTAGTGTGCTCCATATAATTGAATAGTACCATTTATTATGCATGTAAATTTGTCAGGAGAAAAGCTTGAGAGAGACGGTCTTCACTATGTTAGGGAAAGACTACTCTTACCCTTTTATGTGTTTTTCATGACTTTTTTTTTTTTTTTTTAATGTTGATCGTTGCTTGAATTGAATCTTAACCTTATACATATATTTCTATATTAACTGTATCTAATTTACCTTCAAGCCTCATTCAAATCTATTTTATTACTCGTTGTACCATTTTTACTTTAAATTGTAAAACAATCGCACAATAAAGTTTTTCAAAACATTTACTCATTTGTCATAATATGATATTTCGATTCGCAAATTAGCAGCAACTTTCTTTATCTTTTAATACTCCTTGAAAAATAGATATCAAACTTTGTACTTATCAATAATTTGTGACTATCTTATTTATATTTTGATTAATATACTTTTATATAATGACAAATGAATGTAAATAATATAATAATAAATTATCAATAGAAGTTGAAGTGTATTGTGAGGGAAATAACATTAAAATTAGTAGGAGAAATACATATGACATTTGAAAAATAAACTTCGTATTATGTATAATTAAATATGACATTAGCAATAACAAAAGACGTAGAGGCAAATTTCAGCGTTCATTTTACTCTTTACATGAGTAAATTCCTTGTAGTATGTATTATGCATGCACATTTGTCATAACCCAGTTCGGCCTAGGTAGGGATGACAATGGGTAGGGTCTGGGTAGGGTCCGCCTAGACCCGGACCCGACCCGAGATTTTCCCTTTGGACCCGTACCCGACCCAGACCCGCAAGGGTCTAAAATTTGAGGACCCATACCCGGACCCTATGGGTAAGGGTAGGGTCTGGGTCTACCCATGGTCCGAGTTTCAACCACTTTAGTAACAAGATTAACAAAATATAGGGTCTATAATATTAAAAAAAAAATCATACTACTTTAACATTATGAGTTTATTAATCTGCCGTTAATGGTGGTTGTCGGTCGCCGGCTATTAAAGAGGTGGTTGTCAGTCGCGTATCAGTGCTGTGGTGGTGGTTTTCTTGTGTCAGTGGTGGAGTGGTGGTATTGTCAGAAGAGTTGGTTGAGTTTTATCACTTTATGGGATGAGGGAAGAGAAAGAGACTTTAGTTGGGTTTCTACGGTCTGCCAGTATGAATTCAGAAAAGTTGTAATTTTGATTTTTTTTCTTTAATAAAGGGTCTAAGGGTCGGGTATGGGTCTCATAACTTAGACCCGGATCCGGACCCAAAATATTTTCTTAAGACCCATACCCGACCCATACCCCCATTGGGTCTGAAAAAATGAGACCCATACCCGACTTAGGGTCCGACCCTCAGGGTCTGGGTTGGGTCCCCGACCCACTGCCATCCCTAGGCCTAGGGCCTTTTAGCCTCATAATACCTCATTTTTTTAATCGAAAGTTGTTATAAAATTGGATATTATAAATATATCAAAGGTTTTTTTTTTCTTTCTAAGTTAATCAAAAGTGAACAAATACTAATGAATAATTTTTTTAATATTAATAAATTATAGATAATTAATTTATTTTCTGTTTCTAATAATAAAACTAGTTTTGGAGCCCGTGAAAATCACGGGATCGTTAATAATTGATTGTGTTTAAGTGTTTAATTTGTGAATAACTTATATGGAATAGTCCCCCTCTCAATCATTTGTTTAATTTTAATTAAAAAACCACTCACAAATAATTAAAAAAAAAAGTAAATAAATAAACACGACTGGGGGACCGGTATTTTAAAACAAAAGTTTAATACACCAAATTTTTGATTCTGGATGGTACGCAAACCAAAATGTGAATAGCTTGGTTGTTTTGAAGTGAGGACACAATCCATCAAATTGAATTTTCGGGTACTTCTGGTCTTATGGACAAACTTGACGCTATAGAAGCATTGGAACATGAAATTGCGCTCCATTGTCGTCCCTTGTTTTCAAAGGACGGGTAATGTTGGTTTCGACAACCTGGTATCAAATAAGACAATATGAATTGGTATTTTTATGAGATTTTATAGAAAGAAAATCAATGACTCTCAGTTTTCTCGTTTGAGTTGCTAATGATTCTTCAATTGCCTGTTCAATTAATGGTTCTTCAATTGTCTCTTTAATATGCGATTCTTCAATTGTCTCTTTATTATTTAACCATTGCTTTGACCGGCTTAAAGATTATAGAATATGAATGGTTTTTTTCACCAACAAACATTGCATTTTGCCTCTTTATTGCTTGAATGAAGATACTGTTTTTATTGTCGTTTTGGTGCATTTTAAAGTACTTGGCCTTATGTTTATCTTGCAAAGAAACGGTCGTGAACTTTTATGTGAGAAACTTTAACAACTATTCCAAATAATTTCAAGGAAAGATTACATATATTTAAAATATCACATTTTGTGTTATAATAATATACTCCGTATTATATATAAGATTAGATATGGGACAAAAAGTAAGAGAGTAAAGTAAGGATCAAAACTTTATAGGTGAACTCTAATAATTATTATTAGTAGTATAAGATGAGCAAAACTAATTACACATTGGAATTGAAACAATGAATTGGAGAATAAGAATCGTTTTCTAACTAATTACTATTTATGTATATTATAAGACTATGATAAGATCAAATTGACATGTGTATCGTAATTTGGCTAAACAATTTGATTTGTAACCTGTTTGACAAAGTAAAAATAAAACATAAGTGTTACAAAGGAGACTAAAGTGTATGAAAGAGTGAAGGACAATAATGCAACATGTCAACAACTTATTAAAGATTTTTGCTACCATTCGATATTTCTAATACACCATTGTAGAAAAATGAAAAACTGACAAAAATGAAAGAGTCATCCAAACCAAGAAAAAAATCTGTAAAGAAGATCCATAGCCATTATTTCGAATCTCGTGCATTGTTATTGATATGTGAGTATGTCATCCTTTTATAATATTAATACAAACACACACAAAAAAATAACTAATAAAATTCTAATTAATTCAAAACATAATAAAAATAAAAGGTGAAACAATTAATTTAGTTCTCATTGTATAGTTTACCTACCAATTTTTTGAATAAAGTTGAAAATTCATTCTCCTGCAATATTAATATAAACACAAAAAAGTAACTAATAAGATTCTAATTAAAACATAATAAAAATAAAAAGCGAAATAATTAATTTAGTTCTTTAGCTATACCTTACCTACCAATTTTTTGAATAAAGTTGGAAATTCATTCTCCTGCAATATTAATACAAACACAAAAAATAATAACAAATTAATACAAAACATAAGAAAAATGAAACAATTAGTTTACTTTTCTATGTATACTTTAGGTGCTATTTTTTGAATAAAATTGAAAATTAGGGTGAATATAATAGTTATATATACGAAAAATTCTATTACAAATTCTCTCAAAATTTTATGAATGAAAGAAAAATAAAAAAATATGGTACATAAATACGGAGTATATATAGTAAGGGTTTTTCTAACGTGTGCCCTTAGGCCACACATTAATAACCTAAATATGGTAAGATTTGCAAGAGATTTTCACAAATTATGATAAAAATGAGTTTAAACTTCAATATTTGAGGAGAATCTCTTGCAAATCTTACCACATTTAAGTTATTAATGTGTGCCCTAAAGGCACACGTTAGAAAAACCCATATAGTAATGATGAAGGGAAAGTTAAAAGGTCATTTCATTAAATAAAGGAAATAATGGTTATTAAATAAATAAGGTAAATAAATAAATAAAAAATTATGAGAGGAGATCAATGGTTTACAATTTTTTTTTCTTTTTTTTTTTTGTGTTTATCCCTTATATTTTTTTAACTTTTGTTACCTTATATTTTTTAATTTTCTTAAATTGGTAATCCATATCACTTTTTTTTTACCATGTCACATTAAAAGTTGTCACATCACAATTAAACTTGCAATGTCATATTTTTTTGTTAGCTTTTTAATAAGATTTTATAGATAGAAACTATTATAGGTTTTATAGGTTTTATAGTCATTATACAACCATAAAATCCAATATTTTAATTTTATTTTTAATTTATTTTGTGGTATTATTTAATTAGATAATTGATTGCCGAGAAACTCAAGAGGTGAATTAAATAGGAAAAAATGTTAATGAAAATTATTGGTGTTAACTGTTAAGTAATATAAAGAGTTTTAATCAATTTATTAACATATTATATTATAAAAATTGATTAAATAGAAAAAAAAATTAATTAATTTGGTGGGTGTTAAGTATTATGAAGAGTTTTAATCAATTTATTTCCGTGTTTAATTAAAAAAAATGAATTAAATAGGAAAAAATGTTAATAAAAATGGTGGGTGGTAAGTAATATGAAGAGATTTAATTAATAAGTTTTAATTAATTTATTAACATATTTTATTATAAAAATTTCAATTTTAATTATAAATTATAATTTTTTTTAACATGTTTTATCACAAAAATTTCAATTAAAATGTCAATATTAACTATAAATTATGAAATTTTGATGTAATTTCTAAGGTTTACATAAATTTGGGAAAACAATATATTTAATATACAAAAATCATTTAAGAATATAGATAATATCTTTTAATACTATAGATAAGTGAACTAAATTAATTTATAGATAAATGAATTAAATTAATGCCATGTAATAATAAATTAATGTCGGTTAACAAAATGAGCGGAAAGAGGGGGATTGTCGTTGTCGGTAGGAACAGTGATGATAAGAGACGGGGTAATTGGGTATGAACGTGTATGTGGCATTTGGGTTATGGGGCTGAGGTGGGCTTCAAATGTCTGCGTGGCTTTTTTTATCCTACGTGGCATTGTCTACGTGGACTTAATTGAACATTTTAGGGTAGCCTTTTAATAGTATTTATAGATTGTAACATAATAAATTAATTCTCATTTCTAATAGGAAAATCATATTCATAACTATAATATAAAAATTTTAAATAATTATTATCTCCTAATTATAATAGTATAATTAGTAAAAAAAAGCCTTAATAAATTGTTAATTTATTTCTATTTCTAATAGGAAAGTGGTAAAATAATTAATTAATTCTCATTTCTAATAGGAAAATTATATTCCTAATTATAATAGAAAAATTGTAAATAATTAATTATCTCCTAATTCAAATACTAATAGTATAATTAGAAAAAAAAGCCTCCTTTAGTTATATATAGATTTCATGCCTGTGCGATGCACGGACCTATTTGTAGTGGTCTATTGTTAATAACGTAGTAATTGGAAAATATTACTATGTCATATTATTGTGGTGTTAGCTTTAAAAACCAAAGTCGGACCTCAAGCCTAGGAATTAGAATAAATAGGATCATTATCGATAATGAACTCCCTAATGTTATCTTTTAAAAATAAAGAAATTAACATACCAAACATATTGCGGAGTATATTTTTTTTTGGTGAAATATGAATCGGTATATTATATATCAAAAACTAAAAAGAGTGTTAACATGTACAAAGGATCCCAAGAGGATCCCCAAATAACAACCAAACTGTAGGGACTATTACAAGCCAAGATTCCTAAGCATAGCTAGATTAACTTGATCCATGTTTGGACCAGCTTTGAACTTGATACGTCTTCTAGCTTCTTCCTCAATCTGTTTGGCCACAGTTTCCGGTCTAAGAAGGAAGTTATTGATCCTTGCATTGTTCCTCTGCAACCAGACATTGTAGCAGTAAGCATTCATCACCACTGCCATTATCTTCCACTGAACAGTGCCTGTATTACCTGCTACCATATCAGTGACAGCAGGCATAGGTCTGCCTAGCCATTGTTCTAGCTTAACTCTGATCCTGCAGCTGTAAGTACAGTAGATAAAGAGATGTTCTCTAGTTTCAGGCATGCTATCACAACAACAACAATGATCATCATTGCTGCAACCAATTTTAAACAGTTTGTCTTTGATGTTCAGTCCTCCTTGGAATGTGATCCAGGTAATCAGTGAGTGCTTAGGATATTGCGGAGTATATTATAAGTTTATAAATTGAGGATTTTCGATCGAAAACTGAATTTGAGACGAAATGAACATTATAAATGGATTATTTAAAGTTCATAAAAGCATAAGATTCTCGTTCTTTTCGCTTGAAAAGAGCTGAACTGAAATGAATTGGAGTTAGGCCCTATTCTTTTTGGGCTGAATAGAGCTGAGTTTAAATGAATTGACCTGAACTAAAATATCTTAAGTGAGTTGAATGTAGCTGAACTGAATTGACATTTGCCAAGTTAAATAGAGCTGAAATGAACTGAAGTGAACTGAAATTAACTAAAAAAGAACATGACATAATAGTAATTTGTGGAAGCACTCTCCTCCTTCTCTCTAAAAAACTCTAGCCTCCATCAACCAAATTTGGGGCTTCCATCGACCATTGATCGATGGTAAGCCCCTCAAATAGTTTAATTTATCAATTACTAGTATGAAATATTATGATTTAATCAATAAAAGTCTCCCTTTTGGTGAGATCCGTTTTTCCGTCTCTATTTTCGGAGTTTTTGCAGTCCTTGTCTTTCTAGGGTTTAGTATTATTATTGGAATTATAGATAAGAGCGGTTTATTGCTGATTCTTAATACGACTCTACAATGGATATGCGTTATTCGTCAGCGATCTATGGTGCCAGTAGAAGGTAAATTTTCTCCATCAATGAATCAAACGAAGGATCCCCTTAAAAGCTACATGAAGAGAGCGATACAAGGACGAGCCGAATTGTCATATCATGTTTTGAGATCCGTAGTTTTACAAGAGAAATTTATTCTTTGGTTTCTATTAGAATTGTTTCGATTATACCTATCTTTTGTAAGTGCCGTTTGACGTTTTATTAATGAATTAATCTTTTCTTTCAAAAAAAAAATTAACAGTAATTTGTGAAAAGATGAACTGAATTGAATAGAGTTGAACTGAATTGAAATGAGCTAAAATTAAGTCCAAAAGAACATAAGCGTAATACTCTTGATTCCCTACAACTATATAAAACATGACAAATTATCACCCAAAGTTGATTAGTTTTATACTCCCTTTGTTTTTTTTTATATTGGACTCTTTTACAGTTTGAGACACGCACTTCTCTCTTCAGTATCTCTCAAATTATATAATTAAATATTTTGATATGTATACTCATATGAAAGAGCTTTTCATACAAAATTTAATGGTATAATTTCTATAATTTTTGTTCGTCAAAGAATCGCTTTACAAAAGCAAAACGTCATATATCGAAAAACGGGAGAGTACTTAGCATACGGTTGGGTGATTGACTAACTTGTGATTTCATAAAATATTATCTTTTATAATTTCTACTATACTTGGCATACTGTTGGCCTTATTGAATATGATGTGATAATTATTTTCTTCAATTATTATTGTACTCAAGAGTATTACTCTTGGCTTTCGTATGCGTGTTAGATCAAAATTTGACGCAAAATAGGTTGTGAACAAAGTATCATGTTGGTTAGCTAAAGAAAGTCCAAAACTCCCGATGGTGCATATGAAATTTCGATTTGTTTTAGCATATACATTAATTAATGGTTGTATTAAACTTTGTTGACTTTGATTTTTATCTATTCTCTTTTTGATACATGTGGTCAAAATCATATTGAAATCAACCTTTGATATGAAATAGGTGTCAGTTAAAGTATAAACAAAAATTCTCATTCGTAATTTCATGTAAGTGCAACATATGTATCAAAATTTTATCGGTTAACTGTTTTTAAATTAGTAACATACGCAAAATCTAAAATTAATAATAAGATTAATAGCCTTTGAGACATTAACTTTGCAAGAATTCTCATTTTTTATTGATGGAGTAAAACATCCAACATAGACGCCGACATCGTCTCAAGTTTATCCTCGCATCATATCCTGGCCAAAATTACAAGTCTCTTAACTCATTCACGAGTAGCCATTCATTATTCAGTGTACTATATCCAACAAACTAAAGTCGGTTTATCCAAAAAATTATTAGCCTAAATCCATTGTTTTTCTTCCCCGAACTACTGCCAATCTGCCATAGCAAAATAAATAAAGCGTTAATATATATAACATGCAAAATTTAGGGACACCGTCAAATAAGAAATGGAGTCCGTTTTTGAAATAATGCTCAAAAATAAAAGAATTGTCGTTTTGGGTCGGTTTTGAAAACAATTATCGAAATGGTGTCCACGTAGGCTCGTTTTTGACGAGCCTGTATGAGGCTTAAACACGCCATACGTATTGGCGTGTTTACTTCAATGAACACGCCATACGTAATGGCGTGTTTATGCAGTTCAAAATTGGAACCAATTTCAGTAGCTGAATAAGGAAGGAAAGGAAACACGCCATTACGTATGGCGTGTCTTAAGAATAAAACACGCCATACGTAATGGCGTGTTTAAGCAGCCCAAATTTCTTACCTGAGTCCAGTAGCTATCATAATGGGAGAAAATAGAACACGCCATACGTAATGGCGTGTCTTAAGATAGAAACACGCCAATACGTATGGCGTGTTTAGGCAGATTCTTTTTTTTTTTTTAGTATATCCTTCCCTTTCTACCAAATTAAACACAAAACATTCATCATCTCCGCCTCACAAACACCAAGTGCGATAGAACAAACCTCAACAAACCTCACTCCCCTTCTTATTTCTTCACCTCACACTCATCTCCGGCGAATCTCCGGCGTATCTCC
The DNA here is from genome assembly GCF_048544455.1 of Silene latifolia. NCBI lineage: Eukaryota > Viridiplantae > Streptophyta > Magnoliopsida > Caryophyllales > Caryophyllaceae > Silene > Silene latifolia. Next base: position 14,268,903 of record NC_133536.1, read on the forward strand.
GGCATTATATTGGGTTTTTGCTTTTCAAATTACACATTCTACCTAATTAGCAAGGTAATTTAATTCTTTTAACTTATTTAATTTCATCTTTTGAATGTAGATTTTGCTTATTTTGTCTTCATTGTTGGTAATTATGTTGTTTTGTACCTAGATCTACAACTTATATGTGTTAATTTAAGGTTGTTTAAAAAAAGCCCCAAATTTTCGAACCCTAATTAGGTAGGATGAACGATTTCTGATTTTTAATTGTTGTTTAGGTATGTATTTTAGGGAAATTAGGTTATTGGTAGTTGATTTATACTAAATTTGTTCATTTTTTTTTATAGAATGGAAATTTGTGATTTTCCTCTTATTTGTTATTGGGATGGAGAAGTGTTGGAGCAAAATGGATGTGTAACCTATAGAGGAGGGAATCAATGTTTTATTCTAGCTAGTACAAAGATGACATATCTTGAATTAGTTGAAGAGATTTATAAGGGAATCGGTGTTCAAAGTTTGGGTACTCAATTGAAGGTAATGATGAAATTTCCGAGTGCCGGGTGTTTCAAAATTGTTCCCCTTAATAATGAGGGAGCCTTTAAAGCGTTATGGGCAAGTATTCGTCATTCACATGCTCCTTCAATGGACATATTTGTAGAAGTTTCTACTAGTCAAATTGTCATTCCTACACCAAGTATTAGGCTAGATGATGTTGCTCAATTTGTTTCACTTGAAACTAATTACGTAAATGATGGGGAATTTTATGGTAACTTAGAAGGTGATGAGATTGATGAGGAATTGGCAATACTTGATGAGAATTTGTTGGCAAATGAAGAAGATGGTGATGATGATCTTGTCTTTGCTAGTGCTCCCATCGTTGAGTTTAATAAGATTGATCAATTTAGTGGTCTTCCGGAAGATGCAAATGAAGATGTTCTACATCAATATGTGAGGGCATATTTGCTTATCTTAATGGCAACTATCATGTTTCCGGATAAGAGTGATAATGACATACAAGTTATTTATTTGCCTTTGTTGAGGGATTTGAGTAACTTAGATAACTACTCTTGGGGAAGTGCCGTACTTGCTACTTTGTATCGCAATTTATGTAGAGCAAGCAACGTAAAGTCCAAAGACATTGGAGGTCCCCTTGTTCTATTGCAATTGTGGGCATGGGAGAGGATTAGTATTGGTCGACCTACACTCACGAGACCCGTTAATGCTACCCATCATGGACCGAACCCATTAGGTTCACAACATCAAATCAGGATTGACTCATTGGGTCGTAGGTGGGCAAGTGTGATTCGTAAGAGGCCGGAAGGGGTGACCACACTAATTGGGTATAGGGATGCTTTTGATTCAATGCGACATGATCAGTTCACATGGCAACCTTACACCCGACAGGTTTTGTCTTTTTGCCCCGTTTTGTTATGATGACTCCGACGATTGGACAAAGATGGCCCCTATGATTTGTTTCGACATTGTTGAGTGGCATTTTCCAAATAGGGTAGCTCGTCAATTTGGGTGGAAACAAATTATCCCGTTAAACTCTGATACCGAACCAAAATTGCACAAAGTAGACAAAAGGGGTGCCTCTTCACGGAATTGGATTGAAAAACATCAACCCTACATAGCAAATTGGGTTAGGAGGGGTGATTTTCGGTTTCGTGGTGAAGAGGATGATATTGAAATGAACTATTTCGACCCCTACATGGTTTGGTACCGGATCGCACTATTCTTCGCTTGAACCCTTTTTCCCCACAAGCTACTTATCAAGCACCCTTTGGAGCCACAGAATATCTTGTAAGTACACTTTAATATACTTGTCTTAAAATTCTTAACCAATATATCATAAAATGTGATTAGCTTATACTACTTATTTTGTTTTAGGCGCAAGGTTTCGTCAATGTCCATAATACATGTGATACGGAGCTTCGACAAATGCCTCTTGAGGTGCCTCCTCATTTCCGGACAATGGTTTCACACCTACTGGACTACTCCTCTCAATCGCTTGAACATGTAGGCTATTCCCATCTCCTTCAACCAACCGTAGAACCAAGGCAAGAAAGTTCACCAATGGTTCAAGATTCCCTCAACTCAATGAATGTGGATGACGATGCACCATTGGTTCAATACACAAGGAGAGGTAGACGCTCTAACTCATCCATGCCGGCTAGACACTCTATGTCTTCCATGCCTTCCATGTCTTCAATGCCGGCCATGTCTTCAATGCCTTCCATGTCTTCAATGTCACCCGTCAATGAAGAAGGTACCCCGGAGCCTAAGAAAGGGTTTTGGAATCGCCTTCGACGAAAAAGCAATAAGAAGACTTGAGGACTTGATGTAATAGTTAGAAGATTAATGGTTTGTTTGACATTTTAGATGGTTAATTTCTTTGACATTTTAGTTGTAAAACTTAGATTTTAATCCCCTTGTGCGAAACTTATGTGTTGTGTAAACTCGGTTTTTATTTATAATAGGCAATGGTTTGTGTTGTCCTTTGCATTGTTGAGCATTGTTGAGTTTGGTTTTCTGTTTTGGCAAAGGAAAGATACGAGAACGAAGGGGATTTGTGCAGCAATGAAAAAAAAAAATACAACTGGCTAAACACGCCATACGCTATGGCGTGTTTAAAGAGGAAGACACGCCATTACGTATGGCGTGTTTAGTTTTTGGCAATTTGATCAGCCACTGGAAAGGGGTTGGAAAATTGGGCTGCTAAAACACGCCATATGTAATGGCGTGTTTACCTTTCAAGACACGCCATACGTAATGGCGTGTTCTATGTCTTTCCTTATGTTGCTACTGACTTTTGGTTAGTTTTTTGAACTGCATAAACACGCCATTACGTATGGCGTGTTCATTGAAGTAAACACGCCAATACGTATGGCGTGTTTAAGCCTCATACAGGCTCGTCAAAAACGAGCCTACGTGGACACCATTTCGATAATTGTTTTCAAAACCGACCCAAAACGACAATTCTTTTATTTTTGAGCATTATTTCAAAAACGGACTCTAAGAAATGTGAAAGAGCCAAAATTCTAGTTCTAAATACAATTTGAAAACACCATTCATTATACATTTAAAACTTCAAACCAATACAATTGCTTTCTTGAAAAAAATCTAACCTTTGTTGCCTAATTGTCATGAGTATCGTCGATAAATCCGACTGGTTGTACACCATAAAATCCTAGTCAAAGAACAAATTATGAGATTAGTAACGAATACATAAAATACATTAATACATGCAACAATTAACAATTAAGAATAACTGACTAACTAAGCTAATGACGGTATGCAAGCATGCAACAATGGTAATATATATAAGAAGACAATCATGATTGTATTATATCAGAATTCTAAAAATTGTTACTGCTTTAGTTTAGGATTCTAAAGTAAGATAAAATTGGTACTCTTTCATAACTTGTACGAATGATAGATTTTTTTTTAGCTACTTATACCGGTTGAATGCTGCTTAAATAAAAGTTTATAATTACTGATCTTTTAGTCGTGGTAGAATTCTTGATAGACTATGACGATGATAATATTTTTAACAGCTTGTACTTATCAATTGCTTATTATATTGTATGATTAGGTAGTTCGTACTCGAAGTGTTTCGTAAAAGTTGGAGTCTCTGAGATCGCTCGAAAAAAGTTTACTTTAATAATATAGATAGATAGATAGATAGATATTGATTGATTGATTTGGGTTTTGTTTTTGATAAGGGTGTGACAACTTTACCCTACTATCAATCCCCGATCCGAATACTTCGGATACAGATCGGATATCGAATAGTATGTTAAAAGTTTTCGGATATACCCGTAACAAATAAGAATTTGTGAATTTAAATATACATTACCCCACATCCATCTGTCCATGGTCCTTACATTGTCATTCAATAATTTAAATAAATATCTCCACAAAAAGACACATTATTTCACAATAATTCACGTTTCGTCGTACCAAAAAAATAAATAGTAGAAAACTATTATTCACGTGTCAAATTGCCTCTCTCGATCGAGCCATAAATTGTACGCATTTCTATAATTTTACCAATCAAAAACATTATACCAATTAATAACATGAGGCTCATACAAGGGTTCCATCTTATGAATCTTATCCTACTAGGGCTTGTGGTAATCCATGGCCATTCTACCGCGATTCACCTCCTTATGCCACATAGCGGTTCAGGAGGTCACCCAACCCAAGGCTTAAATTGTTTAAGCTGGCGGTTTGCTGTTGAAACAAACAATGTTAGGGATTGGAAGACGATTCCAGTGGATTGCGAGAATTATGTTGGCCATTACATGTTGGGGGCTCAATATAAACAAGATTGTTCCATTGTGGCCGCTTCTGCTATCGACTATGTTAATAGCCTAAATATTAGTAAGGGTAAGGATATTTGGGTGTTCGACATAGACGAGACTTCCCTCTCAAATTTGCCATACTATGCTAGGCCTAATGTTGGATTTGGGTAAGACCCTGTACTTTTAGATTTAATTTCAGCTCTTATAAATTCAGTTCAATAATTATCTTGTAAGACTGTTGTACCTGTTACAATGGTCGTTCTTTTGCGTGAAATTGATTGTTGATTATTATGGGGTTTGCAGAGCGTTCCCGTACAATGCGACAAGTTTCAATGAATGGCAGGTTGAAGCAAGTGCACCACCGATAAAATCGGTCCTAAACTTGTACAACAGATTGCTAGAACTTGGTGTCAAGGTTGTTTTTCTAACCGGAGCAGATGAAGAATACAAACGGTTCAAGATCCGCAATATGAAAAATATTGGCTATAAGAAATGGCTCAAAATGATATTCAAGTAAGTTTTCACGTCATTCTTGTGAAATGGATGTATAACTTAATTGTTGAAGTTATGATAAACACGTAATGATATATAGTTAGCTTTCGTTTCATGGATGTTGATGAATTGAACTCGATTGCTCCGTTTACACACATGCGCAGCACAAATTCTTGTTTAAAATCAAAAAATAATTCGCCTTTAGTTAAATAGAGATGGATGACTGGATGAGACAAAAAAAAAAAAAAAAGAATGCAATACGGAGTATTATACAGAGTAATCTCTAATATGGATATTACCGTTTTAAGGGAGACTAGCTAATGTGTCATTTAATTCAAGGTAAATAAAAGACCAATGAAAGGGCGGAGTATTATATGGAGTACTTTATAATATGAGTATATACTTATAGAAAACTGTCTTTGAAAAGTATTTGCTTGGTTTATGTGACAGGACATCGAATGAATCTAAGCTGAAAGCAGTGGAGTACAAATCAAGGCATAGGGAAAATTTGGAGAAGAAGGGGTACAAAATAATAGGGAACATTGGTGATCAATGGAGTGATTTATTAGGACCGTACCCTGGCTTGAGGACATTCAAGTTGCCTGATCCTATGTACTACATCGCCTAATTTGCTGGACGAAGAAATTACTCGTATATGTAAGTAGGGTGTAGTGGTAATATACCCCTAGTAACTAGTAAGGGTACCGAAGTAATCTTACCACTTAATATAAATAAGCGAGTTTCTCGTATTTCTAAGGCTACATTTGGCCGTTTGCTTTGATATCATATTAGACATTGGTGATGTTGTAAGCTTCAATTTTCTATCTATGAATTAGTGCTCGTTATGGGTTTCTGTCAAAAAGAACAAACCTTCCTAGAACGGGATGTGGCTTAATTTTCCGCACCCATTTACGTTCTTTTGAGAGTATACAAGTAGGGATGATAAGTCTAAAACTGACCAAAATAACGTGAACTTATGTCTCATTTCTTCCTTCAGTTAGTCTTGCTGAAAACGGGTCGGAGCAAGTGACGGGTAATGTCACTCACAAAACGGATAGGGGGGATAAGGTGGGGGCACCCCCATGTGCTTCCCTCTCTCCTCTATTTGAGTCATTTGTGAGAGGAAATGGTATCCGTCACTCCAAAGTGACGGATACGTGCCGTCTTCAATGAGATTTTGTGTTCTTCCAAACAAATAAAGTATAGGACTAAAGGTAGAAATTAGACGTGTTCATCTAAGCTCTCCTAATGTCATTCAGAGTCCAATTCAACTCGTAGTACAAGTTACGTGGGTCACTCGAGTTGATTATAGGCCAACACAAAACGAGTTGGGTCATATCAGACTTGGGTTGTGTCGGTTCAATGATGGGTTCAGGTTGCTTATTGTTCATGATAGGTCATCGGTGGATGAAAATCAGGTCGGGTTTGGTTCGTGTTGGGTCGGGCCAGGTATTCAACATATATTTATCTTGTGTGTTTGATTCTAAATAGGTAATTTCATGTTAAAACAATGCATAAATATATTTACTTTAATGTTAAGAGAAAACAATTATAATGAATATCATTTTAGTCTTATTTACGCCATTATTAAGTTGATTTCGAGTCACCTATCGATCGGGTTGAGTCAATATCAGGTCACGGGCCAAATCATATTTGGAACAAATAAGATTGCTATTAGATTACCCATTTAACCTCAGACCAAATCGGATCGGTTTCAGTTCACCCAATTTCCGAGTTCTAATAGTTTGAATATCGGACGATTTAGTTAAATTTCTCGAATCGGGTGAACATTTACCAGCTCTAAACTCCTAGAGTTACGGCTTACAAGTTACAACAGTCAGACTATAAGTGCTCAACATGACGAGCCAATCTGGCCCAGTCTCATGGGCCGACTTTCAACGGCCCAGCCAGCCCGTGTGTCAGCCCGTTCCTTCCCTCGAGCCGGACCAGTGCCGCATTTTCCTTAGCCCAGTCCAAACACTAAAAAATTAAAAATATAGGTAGCCCGGTGTGATGATCCGCACATTTCGAACCCTTAGATTTATTTATACTTATGTAATTTCATTTCCCTTGTATATTTATAGTAAATACTTTCCTAGTTTAGCATAGTTAGTATAACTTTTCTTTCCATAAATAGGTATATCGCTATTCTACACTTTCAATGTTTCCTGCTACCAGGATGTAAATATCAAATTTCCCTCTTTAGGAGTACTAGTCAATCAAAAATCTACTTCCTACCAAGTTGTCTTCTTATTGTTTGTTGTTGCTTTCTTGTGGATGACTCTTGCCTTTACTTCACTAACAAGCCCGTGAGTGTCGATCGAGACTAGGATTCCAACACCCACAACCCAGACCGATTACGAATGCACTAGTGCTTGACAAACACTAGTGCTTGACGCTCTCGCTTGCATTCTTGTCGAGTGTTTAGATAAGGGTGCGCGTCACGCCCCGACTCAAAGCTTCGGACCGTGACACCTGGCTCGCCCCGCCCTGACTCGATACTATGTAGGCTGGGCTCGGGCTGGACAAAACCTTCCCAACACTGACTCAGCCCGGTCCCTCACCTGTGCGGCTGTGCCGTGCTAGTGCTGCCAACCCTTAGCCCGGCCCGCCCATGGCCGACACAGCCCAGCCCAGTGAGCACCTGTCTCTAAGCCAGACCATTACACTCTCCCAGTCTCCCACTTCCCTCACTCCAAAAACAAAACCCGCGACGACAGCAACCAAAGACTAAGGCTGCATTCAGGTACACTACTAGATTCTAGGGTTTTATACTTCTTCGTATAGTTCATCTTTTAATTGGGGAAAATTTATTTGAATTTGTAATTGACCTGCTGTATTAATTTCATGCTGTAATTTTATATATTGTCTGTGTAATTTGGGTATATTTTAATGGAGAAATCAGTTCAAATTGGGGAAATTAGTACTAAAACGGTATGAATAATCTGACATTTGGTCATTTTCAATGTTTGATAGAATGGTAGGACTATCTAGAGGAGAAACGAATTTTAGAAGGGGTGGTATTGCGCAAGACCTTCGTTGCGACGGCCGAAACCGGTTATCTTATCGGCCTGTTAATGTTGAGACCGGTGTCATTCCGCAGGTAACTTTATCATTCTTGTAGAATGAAATGCTTTTTCAGTGTAGATTCGAGTTTTTGTCGAATTCAGTTTGTTAGTTAGTTGCATTGTTGTATAATTGGGGGTATAAGTTGATCCTTGTTTTTGCCATTAAATCTATGATAGGCAAACGGGTCGGCTAGAATCAAGATAGGTGGAACTGATGTTATTGCAAGTGTGAAGGTAGTGGATATTAAATTTCTGTGTTTACTCCCTCCGTCCCAATCATTTGTGTACCTTGGTTATAATACCCTTCACAAAGAATAAAAAAGGTAAACAAATGATTGTGACGCATGAAGTACATTTGAGTAAACTGGTTTTTTAATTTTTACTCCGTTTTGTTAAAGGTTGTTTATAATGTATTTGAGGCGAAATGCAGGCTGAACTCGGTAGACCTAGTTCTTCTCGACCTGATCATGGAAAGGTTTCAATACACGTTGATTGCAGTGCAACAGCTACACCAATGCATCAGGTATGTAGTTTGTTTATTGTTCTGTTTCTGATGAATATTTGTTATCTTATTTGAAGTAGTTCATACTGAGTTCCCTTGCGTTGTTGAAGTCTGAACTGATCGACAATGTTTATTAGCATTTACATAGTTTAGCTGTGTTATCTTCTTTACAGATTTATTGCTGAATTTTTTGTTTGAATTTATAGATTCTCTTTTAAGCAATAGAACACTTCCAAATTCATCCTCCCTTTCAAACTTTACAATTCGATGATTAAACTCTTGAGTGTGATCCGCTTCGTACTTGTGCCCTTGTTTTAGTCTCCCCTTTATTTGATTCCTTTTTTGGATAACTAACTTAAATTGGGGCACATGTCACAGGGCAAAGGAGGTGAAGAATTGTCGTCAGAACTGGCACTTGCTCTACAGCGAGGCCTATTGGGAAGTAAAAGTGGAGCTGGTAGGAAATTTTGTTCAAAAGATCTATGTTATATTACCGATACATTAATGGTTGATTTAGGGAATTGAAATGAAGGATTTCATAGTTTTAAATCAAGGTCGAAACCAAAATGCAAATGCTCTGTAAAGGTCTTGAAAATTACTGCGGCTTCATTTAGAGGTGATATTAGTCATATTTAGCGAGATTAGGCTGTAAGAGACCAAGAGGGGATACTGTGACCGTGACTGCAACCGAGATTTAATATGATGGCAATGATTCTAACGCATATTTTCAGGGGCTGGAATTGATCTTTCATCTCTGTGCATTGTCGAGGGGAAGACCTGTTGGGATCTATATATAGACTGCCTTGTGGTCAGTTCAGATGGGAATTTGCTGGATTCCTTAGGTGCCGGCATCAAGGTTATCATTCACTTGCCTATCTACTGATGAACTGGATTCTGCCACCTTCTGTCAAATTTTGGCATTTCATTTCTCGCACTTTACCTAGGCTATGTTTCAGGGGATTAGTATAGAAGGTTAAAATTATAAAAGGTTATAGACTTATAGGTGATTTAATTCCAACCCTTTGGAAGATATAGAAATTAGCTGGAGCAAAGAGAAATGTGTTCTGTTTCTCAAACTGCTGTCCTCGTATCCCACTCCTACAGTGATGTAATAATGATTTGCTTCACGTGATAACTAATTCTTTTGTTTGTCAGTCTGTCTTTTCCTTATTCCGAGACCTCAAGTTTTCACTATTTAGATGCATGGTAGGTTTGGAACTTGAAGTATTATACTCCTTCCCATTCTTATTTTTCTTCCCATTTCATTTTTTTGGGAACTCCGCCTGGGAGTGTTTTCAGGCATTCACTGCCGGTCCCAAGCCCGGAGAAAGGAGGAGGGTTGCGTTAGGGCACCAAAGATAAAAATAAAAAACTTGGTCACATTTTATGGACATGAACCGGAAATATGTTGAAATATTTGAATTTATTATAAAAGTATCACAAAATATAATTTTCGACAAAAATAAACAACATATACACCACAAAAAACCCGGTCATAGTGTCGCCTTGGAGACCGCGTAAAAGCAAGTGGGATGAAAATAGTGGATGAGAGGGAGTATAATGTACCAAATCTAATGCAGCTGTCACTGTGAAACTAATCCTAACATTATTGTTACATCTAATTAGTTAATGGGGCATCTGCTTATGGATTAAACTCCTATGTTTGTGCAGGTTGCTCTGAGCGATACAGGTGTACCACGAGTTCAGGTGATTGCCGCTGACGCTAGTTCTTCAAGTGATCAGCCAGAAATTGATGTCAGTGACGAAGAATTTCTACAATTTGACACTTCCGCAGTGCCTGTCATAATTACATTGATAAAGGTTTCAAATTTTCTTTATCATTCTAGTATGAAGAATACCCACTGTATCCTAGTATTGTTGCTATTTGACTTTGGTGATCAAATAATATGAACTTTGTCAGCCATTATATCACTTTTGATCAAGGACATACCGAAAGAATCATATCTGCTCATTAATTCTCGTTTATAATGCTGTTGATCAAATGGCTGATGACCAAAGTCAAATGAGAACAATATAAATCGGTTTACAGAGGATTTGAATAGGCTCATTATTTCTCATTTGCCTTCTACACCATAGTAATGCTAATTTTGATGTTTGTTTAGGCAGGAAAACACTATATAGTAGATGCAACTGCAGAGGAAGAATCCCAAATGAGTTCAGCTATTTCCATCTCTGTGAACCGTCAAAGTCATATTTGTGGCCTAACCAAACGGGGTGGGGCTGGTCTGGATCCAAGCATAATCCATGACATGATCTCTGTAGCTAAACATGTCAGTGAGCAGTTTCTAAACAAGTTAGATTCTGAGATAGCTGCTGCACAAGCTCGTCAGGAGGAATCATGAAATGCAGTTAACCTTTATACCTAGAGTTCTTATTTCTACTCTCTAATGGTGATTTTAGGCGTAGGGATTAAGGTGAGATTTGTTAGTCTGTAACTTTTGAAATGCTAGTCAGGTTGAAAGAAATATTGCTAGTCAGGTTGAAAGAAATATTGCTACATGTGTACATTATAAAATGTTTGTTTGTGTTGAGAAATTATGGTACTAGTACGGATTTTCCGGGCTTTAAACTGTTAAGGGATATTCTCTACAGTATTTGGGTTCCCTATGAGAGCGATTGAATATTTTTCCTGTTCTTTATTCACCCGCGCCCGTGAGATTAAATAGTCTTGACTTATGACTGTTGGCCTTTCTGTGCAACAGTCCACTAGTAGCGGAAGAGAGGGTTATATCGTAGAGCTGCTACGATAGCTTCACCGGGAGCTGCCCCGCTTGACAGCGCGATTGAATGATCGTCTTTACCAGATCTTCGGTTCGGACAAAAAAATCATTGCTTTCCGAACAACTCGTGGCTGACAGTTATGGTCAGTCAACACTTTCTTCTTTTTTTTTGCAAAAGGAGTGGTACACCTTATAAAACACAAAAATGGGGTAAACTTGTTGACAGTTTGGTAAATAACATATTAAGTGTAATTAGTAACTTCCGGCCAAAATAGTAGATTGACATATTCTGGGGTGATTTCCTTACATAATGTTATGGGGGAAAATAATTTCTTCTCTATGGTTGATTTTAAAGTATTTCCCACCATATAGTTAGAGGTAGGGTTGGATAATCCAAAGCAAGTGATATGGAAAAAAAATTTAAACTTCCTTAAATAAGAGATTGTAAAAAAATAATTCATTGCATATAATTTCTTAACTCCTTGTTTAATAATTCATAAACTATTATTATTTCACATAATTATATATAATGCTAAATCTAAATTATACTTAGGTTTACAGAATTTAAAATTCTAGTAATTTATAAATTATTACTCATTAATCTTATTTTATGATATATTAAAATTAGGGTTATTTAATGAAAATACTCTCAACTATTGGGGTGCTTCTCAAAATATTACAAACTGTATTTTAACTATCATTATACCCAACTATTACACTATTTATCTTCTAACAGAATGTCCCCTATATTAACCTGTAGTAACAGGTAAAAGCTAAATGCGGGACCCACCTTTCTTCAACTTCATCTTTTCCTCCGTTACAATGTTAATCTGCAAAAAAATTTCAATTTATTCCCTCTCATTACAATGTTAATCTTCCTCCTCCTCCATTACAGTGGTTTGGGGTCGGCTGACATGAATCATCCTTTCGAACCGTCCATGGGTGAACGCACGCCTCAAAATGCGAATAAAAAAAGGGGAAGATGAAAAACAAAAAAGAAGAACGAAAATGTAATGGAAGGTCAAGGTAAACTTAGGGGTTTTAAAATCGTATTCCGGCTTTCTTTTATAAAAACTTAAAATTTAAATCGAGAGAAAAGATTAAAACGATTTTTAAAAACCGCAATAGAATTAAGGATCCGGAATGAACCAGGTAAAATCTATAGGAATTCTTCTAATTTAATTTCATAGTTAAACATGCTAAATTGCTAATAACTACTCCCTCTGATCCAGACAGATGATAACATTTACCTAAAATGAATGAACCACACCAATGATAACATACCCTATTTGACATGAAAAATAACTAAATTGCTTTCACATCCACTACCTATTTACAACTTTACCACTCACTCACCAACTACTTATTTAATCCACCTAAACCCATGTGACCCCAATCAATATTTCCTACTTTACCCCTCACTTTTCCACCTTTTCTTAAATAATCACTTTTTGCTAATGTTTATATCTGTCTGAATCGGAGGGGAGTACATTTTACTAACATCATCCACTATTATGAATATGAATATGATCTAACCGAACGCCAGTCCTACTAGCCTACTTGGCATTGACATATCCATGACAAAAGTCTTTACCAAGTCAACAAAATTTACAAACGCGTATGTGGTATTGTGGTTATGAAATCTTGCCCTCTCTATTATTGCTTATTCATTTATCTGACATCTTGCATTTACAAACATACAGAAAAACAAAACAAAAACTCAGAGAGATCATTCCTTTCCCACAATCATGGATCTTTCAACAACGTTGTCTTTAGTTCAAACTATCCTTACTGCTATCCAAACTTTGGGTCTGATGCAGTCAGTGTGCTCCATCTCTTACTGCAAATCCGAGCTTGATGATCTCCAGAACACTGTCCAAACCGTCAGAGCTGTTCTTGAGGATGCTGATGCCAAGCAGGACTTGCTCAGCAGCCAGGAGAAGAATTACATTCAAGAGCTCAAAGATGCTGTTTACGACGCTGATGATGTGTTAGATGAGTTCCTAACCCTTGCCAAACAGAAGCAACTCAGAAGCAACAAGGTGATCTCCTTTTTTTTCCGGTTTAAGCTTCTTATTCACAGACTATCAAGTAAAGTCAAAATGGTTAACGACAAGTTGAACAAAATTGCCACTAAGAGTGATAAGTTTAGTTTTAAGGTTGACTGTAAACCTATGAAATTTACAAAGGAGGAGACTTCTTCTTTTATATGTGATAAAATCATCGGAAGGGAGGAAGATGTGGAGAAGATTATAGGTGTCTTGTTGGGTTCTCACACTATTGATCATCCAAATGTTTCTTTGCTTGCCATTATGGGGATGGGAGGTTTAGGAAAAACCGCTCTTGCCCAACTTGTGTTTAACGATCCTAGGATCACTGAGGCATTCCAACTAAAGAGATGGACTTGCATTGCTGATCAGGATGAACAGCAGTGGAGCTTGAAAGCGTTTATAAGGAAAGTGGTGAAAGGACCATCCATTGATGATAAGTCGTCTTTGGAGGAGATACATCATGAAGTTAAGAAGCAACTAGGAGGGAGAAAATATTTGCTCATCTTAGATGACGTGTGGACTGAAAGTTATGATCAATGGCAGCAGTTTGAAGGGTATTTGAAGGTAGGGGGAAGGGGGAGTTGGATAATTGTAACCACGCGTTCAAAAACAACTGCCCAAATGATTGCAGGTGATCAAATGCATGAGTTGCGAGGTTTGTCAGAATCCGATTCATGGCATTTGTTTGAAAGGATGGCGTTTCAAGCAGAAGAAAGAGATGATGAACTAGTTAAACTTGGCAAAGAAATTGTTAAAAAGTGCACCAATGTCCCCCTTGCTATTAGAGTGGTAGGAAGTCTTCTGCATGGTCAATCCAAGTCTAAGTGGCTGTCATTTCATGAAAAAGGGTTAGACTCTCTTGGTGAAAATAATGATACAATAACCCGCATACTGAAGTTAAGTTATGATCAACTCAACCCTTCTTTGAAAGCTTGTTTTGCGTACTGTGCTATCTTTCCCAAGGATTGGCGGATTAGTAAGCAACTGTTGATTCAACTTTGGATGGCACAAGGCTACATTAATTCAGAGAATTTGGGCGAGGACTACTTTCTTATATTGCTTCAAAGGTGTTTTTTCCAAGATATGTATGAGGATGAAATCAGGAAGATTGTATGGTTTAAGATACACGATCTTTTGCATGATCTTGCTGAAAAAGTAGCAGGCGGAGAAATTTGTAGGATGAGTTTTGATACTTCCAGTGTGGGTAAACGAGTTCGCCATGTCTCTTTTGCACCACATATGAGTTTTGATACTTCCAGTGTGAGTGACTCTTATGCACAACATATCTTCAATAATACTCATATTCGTACGTCGCTTCAACTTGAGGGTTATTTTGAGGAGTGTAGAGTGGACCAATTACTAGCAAGTAGTAAAGCAATACTGAAATGGACATGCTTAAGGTCTTTAGATTTGAGTTATTCAAAGGCCAAAAGTTTACCAAAATCAATAGGTAAACTGTTGCATCTGAGGAGTTTAGACCTCTCATACAATCGTGATCTGAAAGTTCTTCCAAAGTCAATAACAAAGCTAGTAAATCTCCAAACTTTGAATTTATATAATTGTAACAGTTTAAAACAACTCCCAGCTGATGTGAGCAAGCTAGTTGATCTAAGCACCTTAGATATAGTTGGCTGTCATGCACTGAGTTATATGCCAATGCCGGCAGGCATAGGTATGTTGACCAATCTGCAAACTTTATGCCAATTTGTGGTTGGTGCTCGACCAGGTTCAACTTCAAAGCAATGTTTTAATGGGTTGAAAGACCTATGTCACCTGAATAAATTAAAAGGGAGTTTGAGTATTCAAATTGCAGTACTTAAGAATGCAAAATTTGTGAAGGAAAAACATGGCGGGGGAGGCTATTTATGGAGTAAGGAACACCTAGAGACTATTGTCATTAACTTTAGACGCGGGGAGGAGTATGGAAGCATGGAGTCTGAGCAAGCACTACTGGAAGAGATGCAGCCTCATCATGATATCAAGACGTTGGAGTTGAATGGGTATCATGGTGAGACGATACAGAGATGGCCAGGGAAGAGGGATAACTCGGTGTCGTTTGATTTCCCTAATCTTGTCTCTTTGAAGATCCAAGATTGCAGCAAGCTGCTCTATCTGCCTTGGCAGATTGGGAAACTTCCCTACCTTAAAACGCTAGATATTCTGAATTTGTCGAATATGGAGTATGTCATGGATGGAGACTCAGAAATACTTGTCTTGGGTGAAGGATCATCCTTTTTTCCCTGCCTCAATAAGCTTGAGATTTCTAAGTTGCCCAAGTTAAAAGGATGGTGGCGTAGATCAGAATTAGGGTCACATGTGGTCCATCTTAATAACAGTGCAAGCAGCCAAGAAGGACAAGTAGAGTGGGTATCATCTCCCTGTTTTTCTCTACTAAAGAATCTCACTATAGAATATTGTGAAAAGATGGTGTTTGTTCCTTTTTGTCCGCAACACGAGCATCTCGTAATATATGATTTCAGAAGAACTATGACGTTCACACCTTGTCACCAGCCACCGTTGTCATATCCGAAATTGAAGAGACTGGAAATCAACAATTTGGAGTGGCTGAAATCAATGCCAATCGAGTACTCTCAATTTCTTGTACAGATACGTATACTGAGTGATGAGAGAATAGAGAGCTTGGGAGAAGTAAGGGAGTTGTTTCAGGCCGGTTTGTTGTCTTCCCTGCGAACCCTAATCATTGGAAGTTGCCCCAAACTTAAGAGCATGGGAGGATGGTTGGAGCATCTTTCTGGCCTGGAGAATTTGCATATACATAACTGTCCAGACGTGGAGTTGGGTTTGATGTCATGGCATAACATTGCTGCTACCCTTCAATTCTTGGCATTGGATGGAATTAATAAGATGGAGGAATTGCCAGAGGGGATGCAGTACTGCACTTCCCTCCGTGATATTATCATTGTGGATTTACCCAAACCGAAATCTGTGCCAAAATGGATGCCCAAACTCACCTCTCTCCAGAAACTCCACATTGGGTGGTGTTCCGAGAGTTTCAGTGAAAGATGCCAACAACCGAATGGGGAGGACTGGCCTCTCATCCAACACATCTCAAATCTTAGAGTGACGTAGAGATTAGTCTTATCAGATACGGAGTAATAGATTAATAGGAAATAATTATTATCGCACTACTTTATATGTATTCGTGTATACTTCTACAGTGGCCAAGAATTACTTTTCTAAAAACAAATACACACTAGTGTTAATAATGAAAGTTTGGGATCTTAAGTAGCTCATGCCGAGTTTCCCTGCATTGTTGAAGTCTGAATTGATCGACAATGTTTATATTCTTTTGCATTTACATGGTTTTGCTGTGCTTTCTTCTCTACAAGATTTCTATAATTGCAAGATTTTTGTTTAAATTTCTAGATTCTCTTAGAAAGAATAGAGCACTTCCAATTTCATCTTCCCTTTCTAAACTTTACTATTCGTTGGTTTGGTCAAATTCTTGAGTGTGATCCGCTTCTCTATTGTGTGCCCTTGGTTTAGTCTCCCCCTTTATTTGATTCCTTGTTTGTATAACTTTCTAAAATTATCAGACATCACTTACTGAGTGTTAGCATATGTCATATGGCAAAGGAGGTGAAGAATTGTCATCAGAGCTGGCTCTTGCTCTTCAGCGAGGCCTATTGGGAAGTAAAAGTGGAGTTGGTAGGAATTTTTTGTTCAAAAGATATTTGTTGTATCATCAATGCATTAATGGTTAATCAAGGATATTGCAGTGAAAAAAAATTCATTGTTTTAAATTAAGGTCGAAACCAAAATGTGAAATGTTCTCTAAAGGTCTTGAAAATTAATGCGGCTTCATTTTGAGGTGATATTAGCCATATTTAGCAAGATTAGGCTGTAAGAGAGTAAGACGGGATACTGTGACCGTGACTGCAACAAGGATTTAATATGATGGCAAAAAGTGGAGCTGGTAGGTTGGAAGAGCCGGTACTGTGACTGTGACTGAAACCTAGATTTAATTCTAACCCTTTGGAAGATATAGAAATCAGCTGGACTGAAAGTGAAATTTGTTCTGTTCTCAAACTGCTATCCTGGTATCCCACTCCTAAAACGAATCAGTGATATAATATTGATTTGCTTTAAGCCGATAACTAATTTTTTTTGTCAGTTTGTCTTTTCTTCCTTTGGAGACTTCATGTTCTCACTATTTAGATGCATGGTAAGTTGGTAGGTTAGGAACTTGAAGTATTATAAATGTACCGAATCCAATGCAGATGTCACTGTGAAACTAATCTCAACACTGTTGTTACGTCTAGGTAGGTGTTAGAGCTTGATGGAGCATCTGCTTAAGGGATTAAACTCCTGTGTGCGATACAGGAGTACCACGAGTTCAGGTCATTGCTGCTGACGCGAGTTCTTCAAGTGATCAGCCAGAAATTGATGTCAGTGATGAAGAATTTCTACATTTGGACACTTCTGCAGTCCCCGTCAATTAAATTGACAGAGGTTCATATTTTCTTTATCATCTTGTATGAAGATTACCCCCTCTTTATATCCTTGCTATTTGACTTGGGTACAATGGTGTGAACTTTGACGGATATTATTTCGCTGTACACACTAGAGGCTAGATAATAACTGTTCTTTCATTGCAATATCCATATATTTGAAGATATTAGCTACCATAGTCGACATTGGTGCATGACGAAAGTCAAATGAGAACAATATAAATCAAACGAATGATTTAAATAGGCTCATTAATTCTGTTTTGGCTCCTACATTATTTGAGTGCCACTTTTGATGTTTGTTTAGGTCATTAGGTGGGAAAACACTACATGGTAGATGCAACTGCAGAGGAAGAATCCCGAATGCGTTCAACTATTTCCATCTCTGTAAACCGGCAAGGTCTTATTTGTGACCTAACCAAACGTGGTGGAGCCGGTCTGGATCCGTGCGTAATACATGACATGATCTCTGTAGCTAAACATGTCAGTGAGTAGTTTCTGAACAGAACAAGTTAGATTCTGAGATAGCTGCTGCACAAGCTCGTCAAGAGGAATCATGAAATGCTGCTAACCTTTATACCTACAGTTCTTATTTCTACTCTCTAATGGCGATTTTAAACGTAGGGATTAAGGTGAGATTTGTTAGTCTGTATCTTTTGAAATGCTAGTCAAGTACAGTAGAAATATTGCTACATGCTTGTACATTATAAAATGCTTGTTTCCGTCGAGAAATTATGGTATTACTATGGATTTTTCGGGCTTAAAACTGTAAGCGATATTCAATACTGTGTATTGGTTCCCTATGAGAGCGATTGAATCTTTTTCCTGTACTATGACATGTTTTGTTTTTTTATTCAGTGGTGCCCCCGAGATTAAATAGTCTCGACCTATGACTGTCGTCCTTTCTGTTGACAGTCCACCAGTAGCAGAAGAGAGGGTTATATCGTAGAGCTGCTACAATTGCTTTAGGCCTTCAGCGGGAGCTACCCCGCTTGACACCGAGATCGATTTTGCAATAAATTGATCGTCTTTACGAGGTTTTTGTTTTGGACAAAAAATCATTGCTTTCCGAACTAGTGGCCGAGAGTTGTAGTCACTCAAAAGTTTCCAATTTTTCAAACGGAGGGTACACCTTAAAAAACAATCTAGAGTGAACTTGGGACCTTGTAGATGTTGTAGGTCAAATGCACATCAGATGCATTCTTAATATATGGGGTAAATAAATGACAAATATGATAGATAAACAAATGATGAGACCCGCAAGGGTGAAGTTTAGTGGTTAAAATTTGGGTGAAATTTCCAGGAGACTCGGGTTCAAGCATCCTCAAGAGCAAAATCTTGTGGAACATTTTTAGCCTGAGTATTGGAGGGTTTATTCAGTGGACAGTACGCATCAAAATAGCGATTGCGGTTACCTCGACACAAAAAAAAAAAAAAAAAATGACCAAGACGGATAAAGTAATTTTAGCACTCAAATATAATACGTAGAGGATATTACACTCAAATTCGTAATTTATGAAAGATTTTTTCTACCTCTTTGCAAGGAAACCCAAATTACTTATCACCGTAATTTACAAAAACAAATTGATAAAGACAAATTCAATCCGGATTCAGATCAAATCAAGATTTAACTCCAGATTTTAATTACTGAGGTAATTCTTTTACCCCTTCTCTAGTTTTATTGTTTCGCACTCGCACTACGCATTTCGCTCGTTGTATGATTTTACCCCTCTCGTCTCCTTCTATGATTTTAACTAATTTCTGTGATCGCAGTAACACCGTATTACTCCCTCCGTCCCACTCATTTGTTTGAATTTGAGTAAAATTGATTGGGAAATAGATACATAATTTTAGGGAAAAAAATTGATGGGAAAATTAATCGATCTAATCAATTCGCTATATCTCTGTTCACATAGTTTCAATCAAATTTCAAAATTGATCGACAATATCTAATTGGTTGTATGCGTGTTTTTGTTCTGATAATTGATTTCATTGTTTTCCATTTCTAACTGCAGATCCGAGCTTGATGACCTCCAAAACACTGTCGAAACTGTCAGAGCTGTTCTTGAGGATGCTGATGCCAGGAAGGACTCTCTTAACTCCCAGGAGAAGAATTATGTCAAAGATCTCAAAGATGCTGTTTACGACGCTGACGATGTGTTAGATGAGTTCCTAACCCTTGCCAAGCAGAAAAAATTCAGGGGCGATGGTGATAAATTCACTGACAAGGTGAAGTCCTTTTTATCTCAGTTTAAGCTTCTTACCCACAAACTCTCTAGTAAAGTCAAAATGGTTAACAAAAAGTTGAACACCATTGCCACTAAGAGTGCTATGTATAGTTTTAAGATTGACTGTAAGCCGCTGAAATTTAAAAAGGAGGAGACTTCTTCTTTTTTTGTATGATCGAATCATTGGGAGGGAGAAAGATGTGGTGGAGAAGATTATAAGTTTGTTGTTGGGTTATGTTAATGTTGATCAACAAAATGTTTCTCTGCTTGCCATTATGGGGATGGGAGGTTTAGGAAAAACCGCTTATTAGAGATATATTAGGTTAGGATTATATTGTTAGAGATAATATAGGAAAAGATATAACTGAACGAGGTTGTCATTATTAATGAATCGGTTTACATTATATAGTAGACCGTCTTGGAGGATACTCCAAGAATATTCCTAAATATCCTAAATGATAATATTTTGATAACCATAATATTATCTTTCCACATAATAATATATTTCCTAATATCCTATCCTATTTAATATTCTATTCTAATATTAAAGAAAACAATACTACTACTAATAATTAACTAATGAAAGGTGCATACGGCAGATTTATGAACGAGATACCCGCCGGAGATGGTATAAGACGATCATCTCCGGCCGGCGGAGTAAACACGTTTTTGGAGCAAGCGGAAGTGTTTTTGAGAGGAGCGAAGTGTTTTGAGAGGAGCGATTTTAGGCTGATACCATGTAAGATAGTATGATACGATATAATGAGGTGCTCTTTATTAATGAAATAGTCACGGTATTTATAATACAATGACTTAAGTAATATTCCTAGCATATTCCGGAGATATTATGATATCCATAATATTCTCCCTTATATCTTTTCCTATATTATCTCTAACAATATAATCCTAACCTAATATATCTCTAATACCGCTCTTGCCCAACTAGTGTATAATGATCCTAGGATTAGTGAGACATTCCAACTAAAGAGGTGGACTTGCATTGCTGATCAGGATAAAAAACAGTTGGATTTGAAAGGGAATTTAGGGAAGGTAGTCAAAGGATTTTCTGTTAGTGATAAAATGTCTTTGGAGGACATACATCATAAAGTTAAGGAGCAACTAGGAGGGAAAAAGTATTTACTCGTGTTAGATGATGTGTGGACTGAAAGTTATGATGAATGGCAAAAGTTGGAAGGGTTTTTGAATGTAGGGGGAAGGGGGAGTTGGATAATTGTTACTACACGCTCGAAAAAAACGGCCCAGATGATTGGAGGTGATCAAGTGCATGTGTTGCAAGGTTTGTCAAAATCGGAGACATGGCATTTGTTTGAAAGGATGGCGTTTCAAACAGAAGAAAAAGATGATGAATTAGTTAAACTTGGCAAAAAGATTGTTGAAAAGCGCACCAATGTCCCCCTTGCTATTAGAGTGGTAGGAAGTCTTTTGCGTGGTCAATCCATGTCTAAATCGCTATCATTTCATGACAAAGGGTTAGACTTTCTTACTGAAAGTAATGAAACGATAACCTGCATATTGAAGCTAAGTTATGATCAACTTAACCCTTCCATGAAAGCTTGTTTTGCGTATTGTGCTATCTTTCCCAAGGATTGGAACATTCGTAAGAAAATGTTGATTCGGCTTTGGATGGCATAAGGATACATTAAATCAGAGAATTTGGGCGAGGAATGCTTTCTTATATTACTTCAAAGGTGTTTTTTCCAAGATTTACGCGAGGATAAATTCGGGAGGATTATTTCGTTTAAGATACATGATCTCTTGCATGATATTGCTGAAAAAGTAGCAGGCGAATAGATTTGCAGGTTCAGTTTTGATACTTCTAATGTGGGTAAACAAGTTCGCCATCTCTCTCTTGTGAGTGACTCTTATGCACAACATATCTTCCATAATACTCATTTTCGTAGGTGCCTTCAAATCAAGGGTAATTTTAAGGATCGTAGAGTGGACCAATTACTAGCAAGCAAATCAATACCGAAATGGACATGTTTTTTTTTTTTTTTTTTTTTGTTTGACAACAAGCGTTGAATAACTTACATTATTCCAAACGTTACAAAGTAAGCTATTCGACAAAGTAGCGCCAGACACCTGACTACCACATCTAGTGCTACCGAGCCATACCTAGAGATAACATAAACATTAAAAAGGATTAAGACTACAACAAGGCTAACTAGAGCATCGAAGGTAAGATGGTGAAGAAAGGAGCAAAAGCCACAGGCCATGAAACGAGCTTCATACACACAGAAGGCCTCCAAAAACCGTCGATACATACGAGCCGCTGAGTGACAATAGCAAGATGTACTTACGCTCTTACGAAAAGAGCGTAGAAAGACAAGATGGTAGGCAAGACGACGAAGTCTGCCACCGATGGAGAGAACTCTCCTACACCTTAGAGATCACACCCTTTGACCGTAGGACGAACAGATCAAGAAAGCAGGCGTGCAATGTCCAACTCGAACACGAACACGAACCCTCGGAGACAGGACACCTATGCTCATAGTGAGCTGAGAAGAAACCATAACCCTAGTACGAGTAAAACACACGACGCTATGAGCCCCTCCAAAGATTAAGAGACAGGACACCCATAACCAAAAGGAGGTATTTATAAACATGAACAGAGAACAAAAAAGCAGCATGAAAAAAGGGACTTAGACCACCGCAACCGTCCAACCCAACGCCTCATCCTACCCAACTTAGACCCACCTGACCACACCTCAAAACAGACACCAACTACAACACTGACCCACTTCAGACGAGACCAAGGCGAAATCATCACCACAACCAGGGCAGGCAAAAGAACAGCCCGTCGACCCCAAAGAAACACAAACACCAACGATGGTCACCAGCGCACCCAAACGAAAATCCAACAACACCACCAAAACTCTTACATGCAACCACGAGCAGAGACCGAGGCAGAGACCAAAAACACGCAGAAAGGATCATAGACACTCCAACGAGACCCGTTTCACCAAACAGCACCTCCCAAGACCACCGCCAAACATGCAAACAGACCAAGCAAGGAAAACACAGACCGACACAAGAGGAAAAGGAAAAGGGACCGATAGGTGGAGGGAATGGGGGGATCACCAAATATGACTCTAATCACAACCACAAAGAGCAACAAAGAAGCAGACGGATGAGCTATACTCATCGACTCAGGCGGAAACACCAAACACCAAAGCCAACCCAGGAATGGGGGAATCACCCCTGGGTTGGGACCACAAGAAAAGGGCGGTGACAGGACGAGGAGACAAATGGGCGGGATCGACAGTGAACCAAGAGAAACCTGGGAAACCGCCAAACCGGGGGTGGCGAAGCAGCCCACGGGCCGGGGAACACACCCCGGAGGCACAAGCAAGACCGAAAGAAACAATGAAAAACAGGAGATCGTTTGGTAGCTGGATGACCACCGAGCAAACCACCACAGGCACCACCCACTAAAAACTCAAAACTACCCCGGAACATGAACATACCGATGATTCGCCAAGGAATCTGAAAGAAAATGGGATAAGTGAAAGAAGGTGATCAAAGAAGCAATGAGATGGGGTCGTTCGCCGGAGATGGGACAAGTGAAGACCCCATCTCCGGCGAAAGGGTAGCAACAGATGGGGGGATAGAATGTGGATGGAGGCAGCGGCGGCTCAAACTAATTAGGATTTTTTAGGGTTTTTTTTTAGAGAGGAAAGGGAGTGTTTTAGAGAGAGAATGATTAATGCTTTAATGGACATGTTTAAGGTCATTAGATTTGAGTTATTTAGAGGCCAAAAGTCTACCAAAATCAATAGGTCAACTTTTGCATCTCAGGAATTTAAACCTCTCATTCAGTCGCCATCTAGAAGTTCTTCCTAAATCAATAACAAAGCTAGTAAATCTCCAAACTTTGAATTTATATAATTGTAAGAGTTTAAAACAACTGCCAGATGATGTGAGCAAGCTAGTAAATCTCCAAACTTTGAATTTACATAATTGTAAGAGTTTAAAACAACTGCCAGATGATGTGAGCAAGCTAGTTGATCTAAGCACCTTAGATATAGCTGGCTGTGATGCACTCAGTCATATGCCAATGCCGGCAGGCATAGGTATGTTGACCTCTCTGCAAACTCTACGGAAATTTGTGGTGGGTGCTCGACCAGGTTCAAGCTCAAAGCACTGTTTTAATGGGTTGGAAGACCTACAACACCTGAATAAATTAAAAGGGACATTGAAGATTGAAATAGAAGTGCTTATTAATGCAAAATTTGTGAAGGAGGAACATGGCGGGGGAGCCTATCTAAGGAGTAAGGAACACCTAGAGACAATTGTTATTAACTTTAGACGGGGAATGGAGTATGGAAGCAAGGAGTCTGAACAAGCACTGCTCGAAGAGATGCAGCCTCATCATGATATCAAGACGTTGGAGTTGAATGGGTATCATGGTGAGACAATACCGAGATGGCCAGGGAGGGTGGATAACTCGGCATCGTTTGATTACCCTAATCTTGTCACTTTGAAGATCAACGATTGCAGTGAGCTGCTCTATCTGCCTTGGCAGATTGGGAAACTTCCCTACCTTAAAACGCTACAGATTTCTGAATTGTTGAATATAGAGTATGTGGCGGATGCGGTCTCAGAAACATTTGTCTTAGGTGAAGGATCATCCTTCTTTCCCAGCCTCCATGACCTTAAGATTTTTCGTTTGCCTAAGTTAAAAGGATGGCGGCGGAGATCGGAATCAGGATCGCAAGTCATCAACCCTAATGACAGTGGGATCAGCGGAGAGGCACATGTAGAGTGGGAATCATCTCCCTGTTTTCCTGTACTAAAGAAGCTCAGTATAGAAAGTTGTGACAAGATGATGTTGGTTCCTTTATGTCCGCAACTCGAGCATTTTGTAATACGGGATTTCAGAGGAGCTATAAGTGTTACACCTTGTTATCAGCCACCGTCGTCATATCTGAAATTGAAGAAGCTGGAAACCAACAACTTGGAGTGGCTGAAATCAATGTCTATTAAGTTCACTAAGTTTCTTTCAAAGATAGAAATAGGGTTTGATATGAGATTGGAGAGCTTGGGAGAAGTAAAGGAGTTGTTTCCGGCCTTTTTGTTGTCTTCTTTGCGAACCCTCTACATCAGCAATTGCCCAAAACTTAAGAGCGTGGGAGGATGGTTGGAGCATCTTTCTGCCTTGGAGAGTTTGTGTATACGAGAGTGTCCAAAAGTGGAGTTGGGTGGGATATCATGGCGTAACCTTGCTGCTACCCTTCAAACCCTGTTTTTGAAGAAATTTGTAGAGATGGAGGAATTGCCAGATGGGATACAGTACTGCATTTCCCTCCGATCTCTTTCCATTTGGGATTGTCCCAAATTGAAATACCTGCCGAAGTGGATGCCCAAACTCACCTCTGTCCAAACAGTCGAGCTTTTGTATTGTTCCGAGAGTCTCATGGAAAGATGCCAACAGCCCAATGGGGAGGACTGGCCCCTCATCTGACACATTTCAAAAGTTACAGTGGAGTAGAGAATGGTCTTATCAGATATGGAGTAGAATATAATATGACATTTTGGGAATATTATTATATTATCAGATACGGAGTAATAGATTAATAGGAAATCATTGTGTATTTGTGTTCTACCATTCTAGAGCACTTTTCTTTTTATTGTATGTTAATAACAATAGCACTATTGCATATTTGTCTTTATCATTGTATTTGTGTTTACCATTGTTACGTAATAAACTAGTGTAGATCCTGGACTTTTTTTTTTAACGTATTATTTATAGATTTTAAATTAATTTTCATGTTTTTCATCCTTGTATTTTGATTTGATAAAAAAAAATTAAAATTGCAAAAATTTATGGACGAAATAGAGTAATTTCATAAAATGTGTATTGTAATGAAAATATTTTATTTGCTATAAAGCCCATGTAGAGTGGGTTTCATCTCCCTGTTTTCCTCTAGAGTATCTCATATAAATTGCGAAAAGATGATGTCTGTTCCTGTATGTCCGGAAATCGAACGTCTCGTAATATATGCTTTCAGGAGAGATATGAGTTGCTCACCTCTTCATCAGCCCGCTGTCGTCATATCCGAAATTGAAGAAGCTGTTCCGCAGGTAACTTAATCCTTCTTGTAGAAAGGACTGCTTTTTCGGTGTAGGATTCGAGTTTTTGTCCAAGTCGGATGGTTTTTAGGGTGAAGTCAGTTAGTTAGTTGCATTGTTGTATAATTGGGGGTACAAGTTGATCTTTGTTTTTGCCATTTGAAATTTTGAATCTATGATAGGCAAACAGGTCGGCTAGATCAAGATAAGGGGGAACTGATATTATTGCAAGTGTGAAGGTAGTGTTACTTCTCCTTATTACAGTTGAATAAACAGAAGTTCTTTAATTTTTATTCCCTTTTGTTAATGTATTTATCGTGAAATGCAGGTTGAACTTGGTAGATCTAATTCTTTTCGACCAGATTGCAGTGAAACAGCTGCACCGATGTATATCAGGTAAGTAGGTTGTTTATAGTTCTGTTTCTGATGAATGTTTGTTATCTTAACTCAAGTAGTTAATGCTGAGTTCCCCTGACCTTTTGATGTCTCAACTGTCAACACTGTTTATATTCTATAGTATAGAATCAGTAATTGTGGATTTTTGTTTTGTTTAAATTTCTAGTTTATTTAGAACGGAATTATTTTTTTCACATACGGATTTTACTCTTTCACATACATTTTTTCATTAATTTCCCATCTACTACCCTTCTTAACTAAACCCTAAGCAAATTACCCCTATTTCGACCTTTTCCCTAAAATATAATTTAATTGTTCCAAGAACGTGAACAATTAATCATAATCCACAAATTAATGAAGGTAGTATGAGATTTTCATAATGAAGCTCGTATGCAGAGGCTGATTGTCCCTTTTCTATGCTATTTCTAGGATTAGTGATATGCTTATGTCCTCTTATGCTATACATTTTTGTTGCAGTACATGCCATACGATGTAGGTTATAATTCATTTCAATTTTGACATAATCTATCAAAAAACACTGTTTGAATAATATTTTTCAGTTTTACGGCTACTTATATAGTCTATGCAACCAAGTAAAGGGGAGGAGGTTTGAGAGGGGCCCGGTGGTGGCGGCGGGCGGCGGCATTGTGCGGCGGGTTTGGTTCGTGATTGGAGGGATGGTAGATCGATGACTGGGAGGAAAGGGATGAGTAATTGATTTTGAGCGAAGGAGATAGAAAAAATGATAAGGGTAAATCCGTAAAAAAACGTATGTAAAAGAGTAGAGTTCGTATGCGAAAAAGCACAACCCATTTAGAAACAGTAGAACACATTCAATTTCATCTTAAGTTTCAAACTTTACAGTACGATAATTGGGTCAAATCTCGAGCCTGATAATATTCCCATTTGATTTATTTTTATATATGCGTCTATTTTTTTATTGACAATGACCAAACTATTCTTATTGCCCTTATATATTTGTGAATATGTTGCTAATAGCAACATACTTTATATTGCATTAGCATATTCAATTTATACATGGGGCCATTCTAATTATTTTATAATATGCTAATTACCAAACACCGGTTCCTAATTCTTCTAATTTAATTTGATAGTCAAATATGCTAGTAAAACTTGCTAACCTATTTTGCTAGCATTATCCGCTATTATTAATTTGGGTTACTCAGAACGTGTTACGGTGTCCGACACGAAATTCCTAAATTTTTAGGACACGCCGACACGGTCAACGGTGTGTCTTGACAAACATAATGGACACGACACGGCAAAATTTGTTTCAAGTCTTACAACTTTTTTTATAAAGAAAATAAAATAAAATAAAAAAACATAAAGTTTGTACGAAAATAAAAATAAATTAAATTGTGTTCAAATTTCAAAGTAAAAATGTAGTGGCGTTTAGTGTTTACACAACTTGTATATGGGGAAAGAAATTACCCTTGAAAACTGTGAACTAAACTAATTAATAATAATAATAAAAAATCTCAATTTTTCTTCTTTTTTGTTCGGTGCACCTGTTCACACTTCTTCTCCCACACTTCATCTTCCACATTAAATTAAAAATAAATTAATGCTCTTCTTCTTCTCCCTACCCCTTGCAAACCTCATTCCTCTGCTACATCAAGCCCCGATCTAAGCTTCATAGTGGTCATATTTCAGTGAAGCCTTTAACCTAATCGCCATGTAAGCTGCCTTCTCATCCGTGTCAGTGTCGTGTCTATCAAGGACGTGTCAGACACGTGTCACGTATCGTGTCGGAGTAACACAGTTATTAATCTGTTTTCTGTTGTTTGCCAAACAAGGCCGTTAAGCAACTAGTGAAGTTTAACTAATACTTCCTCCATTCAACTCCACTCTACCACTTTGCTTTTTCACGTTTGTCAACGCGTGTTTTACGTGATAAATATCGTTAGCTACGTATTTGCAAAAATTATAAAAATTAGATATTTTTAATGTACTCGTAAAGACGAATCAAACAAGATCTCACATGAATGTATTTTCACTTATGTATTGAGAGAAAATCAAAATTGTATGTGTATTTGTGAATAGTGTAGAAAATAGAAATTGGTAGAGTGGAGTTTAATGGAGGAAGTAGGAAAATAGTGATCCCATTAATAAAGTTTTAATTTTTGTTGGAAATTTGGAAATTGAATAAATAAATAGAGGAGTATATTAAGTGGGTCCAATTAAGCTAGTACTCGTAATAAGTTGGCTAAACTATTAGAGTAAATTGTAGCTTAAAATTATTGTAAGCTAGTGACAACTAGCTTACTATTAGGGTTAGAGATGCTCTTACTGGACAAATTTACTTGTCAATGACAAAGTCTCTACGAAGTCAACTCTATTTATGAACCACATGATTGTGCTGTAAACATGTGGTTACTAATCTTTACAAAGTCTTTACCAAGTCAGCTGTCATCAGCCCTTCTACTTTCTAGTTTCCTACTTAATGGAGTAGAACTTTTAATCTGAAATCTTGCATTTACAAATTACAAACATAACCAAAAAAAAAAAAACAAGAGAAGCTCAGTGAGATCATTCATTTTCCACAATCATGGACGTTTCAACAACGTTATCCTTAGTTCAAACTATCCTTACTGCTATCCAAACTTTGGGTCTGATGCATTCAGTTTGCTCCATTTCTAACTGCAAATCTGAGCTTGATGACCTCCATAACACCGTCGAAACCGTCAGAGCTGTTCTTATGGACGCTGATGCCAAGCAGGACTCACTTAACTTCCAGGAAAAGAATTACATTCAAGAGCTCAAAGATGCTGTTTATGACGCCGATGATGTGTTAGATGAGTTCCTAACCCTTGCCAAGCAGAAGCAGCTCAGACGCAACAAGGTGAAATCCTTTTTTTCTCGGTTTAAGCTTCTTACTCACAGACTTTCAAGTAAAGTTAAAATGGTTAATGACAAGTTGAACACCATTGCCACTAAGAGTGATAAGTTTAGTTTTAAGGTTGACTGTAAGCCTCTGAAATTTACAAAGGAGGAGAGTTCTTCTTTTTTGTGTGATCAAATCATCGGGAGGGAGGACGATGTGGAGAATATTATAGGTGTCTTGTTGGGCTCTGTTAATGTTGATCATCCACCTGTTTCTTCTCTTGCCATTGTGGGGATGGGAGGTTTGGGAAAAACCGCTCTTGCCCAACTTGTTTATAACGATCCTAGGATTAGTGATGCATTCGAACTGAAGAGGTGGACTTGCATTGGTGATCAGGATGAACAAAAGTGGAGTTTGAAAGGGTATTTAGGGAAGGTTGTGAAAGGATCATCCATTGATGATAAGTCGTCTTTGGAGGAGATGCATCATGAAGTTAAGGGGCAATTGGAAGGGAAAAAATATTTGCTCGTCTTAGATGACGTGTGGACAGAAACTTATAATGAATGGCAACAGTTTGAGGGGTTTTTGAAGGTAGGGGGAAGTGGGAGTTGGATAATTGTAACTACACGTTCGAAAACAACGGCCGAAATGATTGGAGGTGATCGAGTGCATGTGTTGCAGGGTTTGTCAAAACCGGAGTCATGGCATTTGTTTGAAAGGATGGCATTTCACACAGAAGAAAGAGATGATGAATTAGTTAAACTTGGCAAAGAGATTGTTAAAAAGTGCACCAATGTCCCGCTTGCTATTAGAATAGTAGCAAGTCTTTTGCGTGGTCAATCCAAGTCTAAGTGGCTATCATTTCACGACAAAGGGTTAGATTATCTTAGTGAAACTAATGATACCATGACCCGCATATTGAAGTTAAGTTATGATCAACTTAACCCGTCCTTGAAGGCTTGTTTTGCGTACTGTGCTATCTTCCCCAAGGATTGGGAGATTGGTAAGCAAATGTTGATTCGGCTTTGGATGGCACAAGGCTACATTAACACCGAGAATTTAGGAGAGGAGTACTTTCTTATATTGTTTCAAAGGTGTTTTTTCCACGATTTACTCGAGGACGAATTCGGTGGGATTGACTCGTTTAAAATACATGATCTCTTGCATGATCTTGCTGAAAAAGTAGCGGGCGAAGAGATTTGTAGGTTCAGTTTTGATACTTCTAGTGTGGGTAAAAGGGTTCGCCATGTGTCTTTTGTGAGCAATCCTCATGCACATCACATCTTTGACAATACTCATGTTCGTACATGTCTTCAAATTATGGGTACACGTAGAGTGGACCAATTACTAGCAAGTAAATCAATACTGAAATGGACATGCTTAAGGTCTTTAGATTTAAGTGAATCAGATGCCAAAAGTTTACCAAAATCAATAGGTAAACTGTTGCATCTGAGGAGTTTAGACCTCTCATTCAGTCACCATCTAGAAGTTCTTCCCAAGTCAATAACAAAGCTAGTAAATCTCCAAACTTTGAATTTATATAATTGTGAGAGTTTAAAACAACTGCCAGATGATGTGAGCAAGCTAGTAAATCTCCAAACTTTGAATTTACATAATTGTAAGAGTTTAAAACAACTGCCAGATGATGTGAGCAAGCTAGTAAATCTCCAAACTTTGAATTTACATAATTGTAAGAGTTTAAAACAACTGCCAGATGATGTGAGCAAGCTAGTAAATCTCCAAACTTTGAATTTACATAATTGTAAGAGTTTAAAACAACTGCCAGATGATGTGAGCAAGCTAGTTGATCTAAGCACCTTAGATATAGCTGGCTGTGATGCACTGAGATATGTGCCAATGCCGGCAGGCATAGGTATGTTGACCAATCTGCAAACTCTATGCCAATTTGTGGTTGGTTCTCGACCAGGTTCAACTTCAAAGCAATGTTTTAATGGGTTGAAAGACCTATGTCACCTGAATAAATTGAAAGGGGATTTGAAGATTGAAATAGCAGTACTTAAAAATGCAATATTTGTGAAGGAAGAACAAGGCGGGGGAGGCTATTTAAGGAGTAAGGAACATCTAGAGACGATTGTTATTAACTTTAGACGCTTCGGAGAGGAGTATGGAAGCAAGGAGTCTGAGCAAGCATTGCTGGAAGAGATGCAGCCTCATCGTGATGTTAAAGCATTGGAGTTGAATGGGTACCATGGTGAGACAATACCGAGATGGCCACGGAGGGGGGATAACTCGGCGTTGTTTGATTTCCCTAATCTTGTCACTTTGAAGATCGAATATTGCAGTGAGTTGCTCTATCTGCCTTGGCAGATTGGGAAACTTCCCTGCCTTAAAACGCTACAGATTTCGAATTTGCCGAATATGGAGGATTTCATGGATGAAGATCCAGAAACACTTGTCTTGGGTGAAGGATCATCCTTCTTTCCCTGCCTCCATGACCTCCAGATTTTTGAGTTGCGTAAGTTAAAAGGGTGGTGGCGTAGATCAGATTTAGGGTCTCTCGTGGTCCATCTTGATGACAGTGGGAGCAGCCCAGAAGGACAAGTAAAGTGGGTATCAGCTCCCTGTTTTCCTCTACTAAAGATTCTCAGTATACAGCGTTGCAATAAGATGATGTTTGTTCCTTTATGTCCGCAACTCGAAGAACTCATAATATATGATTTCAGGAGAAGTATGAGTTGCAGATCTCGCCATCAGCTGACAATCAGCAACTTGGAGTGGCTAAAAGCAATGCCAATGGAGTACACTCAGTTTATTTCAGAGATAGAAATAGTGACTGATGAGGTTAGCTTGGGAGAGGTAAATGATTTTCTGACCTGTTTATGGTCTTCCCTGCTAATCTTACGCATCAATAGTTGCCCTCAACTTAAGAGCGTGGGAGGATTGTTGGAGCAGCTTTCTGCCTTGAAGAATTTGCGTATAGATAACTGTCCGAAATTGGAATTAGGTAGGATGTCATGGCATAACCTTGCTGCTACCCTTCAAGACTTGTTTTTGGGTGATTTCCATGAGATGGAGGAAATGCCAGAGGGGATGCAGTACTGCACTTCCCTCCGATATCTTGTCATCTGGTATTGTCCCAAACTAAAATTTCTGCCAAAATGGATGCCCAAACTCACTTCTCTCCAGGAATTCGAGCTTTGGCATTGTTCTGAGAGTCTGTGTAAAAGATGCAAACAACCGAATGGGGAGGACTGGCCCCTCATCCAACACATATCAACACTTGAAGTGAGGCGGTCGTAGACATAATGATCGCACTACTCACTGTACCGTGTGTGTGTTTACCATTGTACATTCTAGAGCAGTTTTCTTTTTATTGTATCCAAAAGAAACCTGACCGCCACCGATCTCGTCGCCCTTTCCGGGGGCCACACCGGCCAATGTGCTTCCTTCAACAACCATGTCTACCCTGCTCGTGACCCGACTCTAGGCCAAACCATTGACCAAACCTTGTACATTCTAGAGCAGTTTTCTGTTAATAATGATAGCACTACGTATTTGTGTTTACCATTGTACTACGTAACGTAATAAACTAGTTTATATTTAGACACTAGAGTTTTATTTTGTTTTACATATTACCTATAGATTTTAAATTAATTTTCGCATTTTTCACCCTTCTATTTTAATTTAAGAAAAAAATTGAAATTGCAAAATTAATCACCAAATTGAGTGATTTCACAAAAGGTGTGTTTTAATGAAAATATATTTTATTTATCCATCAAGCACACTAAAGTATCTCAGTATAAAATTCTTGTGAAAAGATGATGTTTGTTCCTTTATGTCCACAATTTGAACATCTCGCCTCGTTATCAGCCGCTGTTGTCGTACCTGAAATTGAAGAAGCTGGAATCAACAACTTGAAGTGGCTGAAATCAATGCCAATGGAGTACTCTCAATTTCTTGCAAGTATATTCATTCATAAGGGATGAGGAGAGAATGGAGAGCTTGGGAGAAGTAAATGAGTTTCCGGCCTGTTTATTGTCTTCCCTGCGTTACCTGAGCATTGATGATTGCCCTCAACTTAAGAGCGTGGGAGGATGGTTGGAGCATCTTTCTGCCTTGGAGTATTTGCGTATATCAGAATGTCTAGAAGTGGAGTTGGGTGGAATGTCATGGCATAAATAAAATATATTTTCATTAAAACACACCTTTTGTGAAATCACTCAATTTGATGATTAATTTTGAAGAGATGGAAGAAATGCCAGAGGGGATACAATACTGCACTTCCCTCAAATCTCTTTACATTATGAATTGTCCCAAACTGAAATACCTGCCAAAATGGATGCCCAAACTCACCTCTCTCCAAAAAATTGAATTTTGGTTTTGTTCCGAGAGTCTAATGGAAAGATGCCAACAACCGAATGGGGAGGACTGGCCCCTCATCCGGCACATCTCAGAATTTAAAGTTTGGTATAGTGGTACTGTGGTAGAGGATAGTACTTTATAGAACGGTTTTAATTTGAGTGTTTGTGTTTAGAAATTGGACTCTATTTGTTTAAGTTTTGTTAGACCTGTGGTGTTATGGACCTATAGTCATCAAATTGGACTCTATTTGTATGTCATCCGCATTTCACCGGTACTCAGGAGCATTGCATTCTGAATTGTGCTTTGTGCTTTGTGTTGTTCAGGCAACTCTCAGTGGCGTTTCACAGGTACTTGGTACATAGATTAACCTGTGCCAAGAAGCTAATTATGAGCATGCTAAGGCCAGGACACTCCTTCAGCTTCAGCTGTCATTTGATTTGGTTTTCGACGGAGATTTTAATACTTCTCACAACTGCAAAAATGGAAGCATTCATCTTATGGGAAACCTAGCTACGACTGGTGCACTATGTCTGTACAAATATATGGCTTGCATTTTTATTTCATTGGATTCTAGCTTAATTTGAAATTTATAGGTGCTGATATGCTATACTTATTATTCCACTCCCCTCTTTAGAAGTCCCTTTATTTTATTTGAAGAAGTTTGCTACCATAGTCGACACTGGTTATGTTGTCGTTATTTGACTTTGGTAGTCAAATGATATGAACTTCGGCAGCTATGACATCGTTGTACACTCTAGAGACTAGATATTTCACTGCAACTCTACATATATTTGAAGAAGTTTGCTACCATAGTCGACACTGGTTGATAACATGTTTGTTTATACACTTTACATATATTCGCTACCATATTTTTGAAGAATTTTTTTTTATCATTGGTTGATAACAAGCTTATTTGAAGAGATTTCTAAGTTCGTATCATTGCAATCAATCAATACTATATAGGAGTATTAAATCCAGAAATCAAGGGACTTCAATGTAATTAAAGAAAGTTATACAAATTAATTATACTATATAGTTTTAAATCACTAGCACCGTGTGATTGACCCGATTAAGGGATCTCAATGCAAATATTATATAGTTTTGGTTAAAATTAAATTATATAGAAGCTTGGTAATTTTCCTAAACATTTGTAAAAGACTAAATCATGGTCAATTTCCTTAAAATAAAATAATTAATTAAGATGGTCAATTTCAAGGGGGCTAAAAGAAAGAATATGCTTGGTAATTTTCCTAAATATTTATAGAAGACTAGAAGATGGTAAATTTCCTTAAAATAAAATAATTAATTAGTATAAACATGCACACTTATGGTATTAATTATTATCATCATAAAATTATATATTAAATTTAAAATCTATGCAATTTTATTAAACTTTATTATAGTTTAGTAGACGTATAGAGATGTTAATTATTTAACATACAAAAATATAATATAAGTAGGTTATAAATAATTCAAGAAAATTATATATTAAATTTAAAATCTATGCAATTTTATTAAATTTTATTATAGTTTATTAGATTTATAGAGATGTTAATTATTTAACATACAAAAATATAATATAAGTAGGTTATAAATATTTCAAGTTAGATTCCATAATATATAATACTAGTTGGAAAGCCCGTGCGATGCACGGGGCTTCCATTAGGATTATCTGTAAAAATATATTCTTAAGTTGATAAAAAAATCCGATCCTACTATGTTGTCATTGATGGAAAAAAAAATCGTGATTGGTATAGATGATAACCGATGAATTATTAATGCTTTTAGCATAAAAGCTTTGTCATCGATTAGTATAACATCAAGTGACATAGCTAATTAGTTATAGTATGTCGCTCGCTTTTTCATTGTTACAGACACAATCGGTTTTTAATTAAATACAAAATGCTTTCTCTATAAACATGGTGGAGCTCACCAATATGAACCCTTAATAACGGAGACATATCTTTATGAGTTTTGCAAATTATTTTACAACTACATAAAACTGAATGATGTTACAAAAAACAACAGTTATCATAATTATATAAATTTAGTGCGTTGAGAGAGAATATTAGATCTCTTACAACATAATTTTACCTTGACTATTTACAATTAAGAGTATTTGCTCCTTATACACATCTCGCAATATCACTGATTCTATTACATAGAATGCACGGGCACTTAGTAATATCTCTGACAATATCAGTTAGTAGTTTATGTCATTTTTTAAAATAGTTGGGTTACCAAGTTAGTATAATAATGTCAGTTAGTAGTATATATTTTATGGCACCGCTAAAAACGTTATTTGACGTTACCATGGTCTGGTAAAGAAAACTATTAAAGTTAACAAAAAGTCAAATTATGCTACAAATGGAAGCAAACAAAATATCGGGGATTGATTTAGATGAGGACAGATTAATCATCAGTTCCTATAACAAAAAAGCAACGAAAGCGTTGTGGCATTTGGTATTTAACTATATCAGTTGTATACTAACATTCAGAGATATAGTTGGATTATAGAGTTACCGTTCTTATTGTCTTAACACCATCTGTTTTTTAACGAAATAGTCTTTGACTACTTATCCTTAAAAACTCCATGCAAAATATATAATACGACATCTTAATTTGGTAAATTATGAAAACTTCTTTGTAAACAATGTCCTTCTTGTGGACTTGATACATTAGGTCTCTATCATCGATGTAAAATCTTAATCTCTCGGATGACGTTGTTCTTGAAACTACATAAAGTTGGCCATTAATAAAAACTGGTTTCGGCAGGTAAATTTCAACATGATTTAGTAACTGTCCCTAACTCTTGTTTATTGTTATGACGCATCATTAGAGCCGACAAACAATGACATGACATGAAAACACGACAAGAATCCGACACGAAATTAACGGGTTTGGGTTGACATTTAACGACCCATTTATGTAAGTGGGTCGACACGAACACGACACGATATTTAATTGGGTTAGGTTTGGGTTGAGCACTCTACGCCCGAACCCGGCACGAATAACTTATTTACTAAATTAATCCCAAATTTTCTTGATCCTCACATAAATATACTTACACTTTCCAAATATGACATGACACGAAAATACGACACGAAATTCACGGGTTAGGGTTGAGCTTTGATGACCTATTAATGTAACAGGATCGACACGAACACGAGACGAAATTTAATTGGGTCGGGTTTGGGTTGAAGAATTCGTGACCCGTTTAAATGTGACACCTGAACCCGACACGAGTTGATCTGTTTGTCACGTCTACGTAGCATGACCTCAACGTATATATTGTCTCTACTTAAGAACGAAAAGAATCTTTGTATCTGAGGAAGTCATCACTATCCTCGGGTTCAGTACCTTTTGCCGACTTTGGAACCCGTAAGTATCTTCCCTTCTACTATGAATTTTCTAGGGCGATTGATAATAAGACAGGTCTCGTTAGATAATCCTCTTACGGAGTTAATGTTCCTCTACAATTACGTAACCGGCATACCAAATTTGGTAGAGCATATTATTATGATGAGTTATATTAAAAAAAATCATGATGTATACTCTCTCCCCTTCTTAAACTCTTCCACTTGGCTTCTTAGAGGTCAAACTTTTACAACTTTGACCATTAATATGTCGAAATCATGATCAAACTTCCGCATTAACAATTGTGTAAAAGCAATACGGAAGATCGTTGCGAAGAAGATAAAATACATTTAGTGTGAAATTCCTAAAAGATAATGAATTTTACTCTCAAAGTCTACACGAACCAAAATACCCGACAAAATCTCGCATAATGAAAACAAAAGCGAAGCCTAAAAGTAAGGATGCCAAATGGGGGATAAGACATGACAAATGTAAGCCTTGTCACAAGTAAAAATTTTCAAAAACATAACCGCTTCAACTTTGTCTATTCTATAACTTTCTCAATAATTATGATATTATTTTACCCTTATATAACACCCATGGTTGGCACGATTTAAAATTCAGTTTGAGTCCAATACTTGCTACATCCAAGACAAATGTGATATAGTTGGACACATGTGATAGATTTTCCTTTTTGATCAAATTAATTTACTTTTTTCTTATTTTAGAGCTAACAATAATTTTTATTCTTATGTAGAAAGCTAACATTTATTTTGAGCCAATTACTTATTTATTTCGTTCCTCATGATTTTGTAGTATATATGTACCTTGTGTTACAATGCCTAATTGTTAATATTTATTTTGAACCAATAGCTATAATGGAGATTATAAAATTAAAAATGGGATTAACTTAAGATCAATTACTAACAACAGGGTTAAAAATAAGTAAATATTGGCAAGAAAAAAAACATCAACAAGTAATTAATTAGATATGAGAAAGGTCGGGAGATCATGAAAAATCTGATATTTAGGTTTTATTTCAAAGAAATTAGTTACCTGTTTTTTTTATTCATTCAATTTATAATATGAAATATAGAGAACTTATTAGGTCCTTTTATATCATTTTACCAAAAAAACATCTACATTTTGGTTAGTTTGCCAAATATTTTTGGCTTAACCAATTAAATTATCACCTCTTAATTTTCAGTTACCTTTTAATCTACATTTTTAAGTATCAGTTAACTTTTCAGTTAGTATGACAAATGAAATTTAAGATATAGTAGAGTTAATTATATTTTACTTCTTTTTGAAATCCACATTCTAAAAATTACCCCCTTTTGAAATTTTTTGCTAAAACTACTCCCTTATGTTGCATTTTTCCTAAAATTGCTTCAAAACTTCAATTTAAGTGACTTATTTTATCTGTTTTTGAACTCTTCCTCCATTTGTTTACATAGTTATACCTTTCAAAGTATAAATTGGCTAAGGCATAAAAGGGAATAAGTTCAAAAACAGACGAAATAGGTCACTTAAATTGGAGTTTTAAAATAATTTTAAGAAAAACTGCAACTTGGAAGTAATTTTAGCAAAAAAAAATTAAAAGGGGGTAATTTTAAAAATGCAAATTTCAAAAGAGAGTAAAATCTAATTAACTCGATATAGTATATGAATAATGTTTATATTA
The DNA here is from genome assembly GCF_048544455.1 of Silene latifolia. Lineage (NCBI taxonomy): Eukaryota > Viridiplantae > Streptophyta > Magnoliopsida > Caryophyllales > Caryophyllaceae > Silene > Silene latifolia. Next base: position 14,307,438 of record NC_133536.1, read on the forward strand.
TAATTTAATCTACTTATATTAGGATGCTGACTTTATTAAAATATTAGAAAATCTACTTTTATTAGAATAATTTTATTAAATTTGTTTCGAAATCTACTCTTGTTAGGAATTCTGAAAAAGTTGGACTCTCTAATATCGCTTGAAAAGTTTCTACTTTATATATATATATTGATTGATTGCATAATTCTTTCGATTTGATTTAATGCATATATGTAATATATTTATATAAATATATTATCCTCTTAAAATTGCATGCCTAAGTAGTAAAAGTAATTTCGTCAGTAAAGAAAAGAATTGTAGTAACATTGGATATAGTTATATGATCACTCATTTAAATAGTAAAAGTAACAATATTATCAGCGAGATTAGTTAAAGTGTTAGAAACAACAACGGGAGTAGTGAAATAATCAATGTTAATGTGACAATAGTGAAAATAACAATAATTACGGCGGGAGTAATGAACTTATCAATATTAATGCGGCAGTAGTGCCAGTAACAATAACTACGGCTTGAGTAGTGAAAGTAACAATGATTACGGACAAATAGTGAAATGTTATATTATTGTTTCATTAATAAGAGTAAAATATTAATAGCGGGAATAGTGAATTTGTCTCAAAATTTATTTCATCGTTTAGTACATGTCATAGAAAAATATATTAATGATAAATTTATGGGTCATGCAAGTTTAAGTAATTTTATTTAATTAAAAAAAAAAAATGGTAAGTAGAGGTAGCCCGGGCGAAGCCGGACACCAATACTAGTATATTCTGAACTGTTATTGTTTAAATCTGTTTGCTTGTTGGATCGACAACTTTCATGGCGAAGCTTATAGTAGCATATACGACCAAACTATGTCCCACTTTATAAGTTCTTCAGAATTCGCTGGTAACACAGTAATGTGCTCGCTTATTTACGATGCTAATTTATTCCAAAAAAATCTACATTTCGATTACAAAGACCGGTGTTGGGTGACAGGGGTATAAGGAATCGGGGTTTCGCACAATTAAAATGGTTAAAATAATTTTTTGTTAGGGAAGATAAGAAATACAAGCTCGAAAAAAAAAAGTTGAAGTAACTAGAGAACATTTAATCTATTATTAGGTCTGATTTAATAATAAAGACGGAAAAGGTAAAATTATCTTGTGATTATTTAAAATGGTAAAATGGTCATATTTTATCGTTGTTCCGGGTGTAATTCCAGAGCAGTTATTTGTTACCACCCGTGCTTGTAGAATGACGTCTTTGGTTGAATCCTCCTCTCGGTCTCCTGAAACAATGAACAAACTGAGGGCTCGGCTTTGGACCGAGCGAACTCACTCCGACGCTCAAGTCAGTGAACTTAAAGGGATAAGTTGTTGTTACTTGGCGAAGTATGTATTGTAGAGAGGTAAGGAAGATATTACCAGATGAATAGTGATTCTTAGGTTAATTTGTGGATCTCTTCCTCAATGAGAGTTGAGGAGTATTTATAGACTTTCACCTTTTGTCACGTAGTGGCCAAGTGGCCAAGTGGCTAGCAGGTGGAAAGACTGATCTACCCTCGGCCGAGGGACCCATGGCAGGCCGGCGGGCCCTGTTGACTCGCCGCCGAGGGGTATTGGATATGAGTTCGCGGATGTGTGCCCCGGCTGGCTAGTCGCCGTGGCCGGGACATAGGTGACAGGCCGACAGGTTGCGTCGGTTAGGCTGTCTAAGTCGTTGACTTGCTTGTCGATATCTTTGACCTTGCTCAATATGTTGACTTGGTCAGCGGGTGCAGAATATGCCCCATCAATCGTAAAACGGTAAAAAAAATAAACATGTGATTATTGTGTTTGTATTAAACGATACAATTATCTAGTCTTATAAATCATACTCCCTCCTATTCTAAATAATAATCTTCCCCTTTCCTTATTTAGTAAAATTTTATACTTCCTCCGTTTTTATATGATCTACCAATTTGTTGAATATATGAGGGTAGTATTTTAATAAAATGGGTAGATCATATGAAAACGGAGGGAGTACTTATTTTAATCAACTCACCCTACATCAATACTTATTTTAATCGCCTTACCCTATAACATTCTTATTTTAATCGTCTCACCCACAATAATACCCCCACAATACATTCTCTCTTTCCAATTACCTCATCCCACCATAATATTTTAGCTTATTTAATTTGGGTTTCCTTAATTTCGTGTCACCCTTAAATAGGGAATGTATCTAAAATAAGAGAGTGACTAAATAGTTTCAATAACTAACTTGTTTTACGATAAGTTTGTATAAGACCGCTTAAACAAGTTTGTAACTTAATCAAAGATAAACGCAAACTCTCAGGAGTAAGTTTGTATAAGGAGCAATGGAGATGGAAATTTACTCATACACCCGACTCGAATCCGGACTAAACCAAAATTCACACCCAAAAAAAAACAAATTGAAACGCAGGGAGACAAGAAGAAGGAAAGAGCAGCAAAAATATTCATTTGCAGAGAAGAAGTAAATCCAACTGAGATCAAGTCAAGATTTTAATTACTGTGGTAATTCTTTTACCCTTATCTAATTTTATTGTTTTGTCTTATTTTATTCTCTCATCTTGGTACATTTTTTACAATTTTGCTCCACTCGTTTCATTTTACGGTTTTACCTCGTTTCCGTGATTGTGGTACTGGTACAGTCATATTCATGTATCCTTTTGATCAATTATTAAGTATCTGTAATATGTACCAAAAAAAATTAAGTATCTGTAATCATATGCAGTAGGTTTAATCATGTTTCCAAATTGATTTCAAAATTGATGGACAAAATCAAATTGAATGTATGAAACATTAGAATGAGACGCCCATTGATCTCGGAGACTAAAATGCAAGTCAAGTTTACCGATATCCGTCACAAAGCTTATGACGGATCAAATAAAACCCACGTTTCCCTAGGCACTCCTACTTTTGTTTTATCCACTCAAGTGGGTGATACTTAACCCGTCACAAGTTTGTCAGTTGTGACGAATATACCCGTCACACGGAAGATTTATTGTGATTTAGGAGTCTAAAATGCAAGTCAAGTTTACTGATTGTCGTTTGAAATCTTGTGCCAAAGTATGTGGATTTTATTAACTGTGAACTCAAATAATTGGACTCCTTTATTTTTAGACCACTCATCTCATATCTCCATTATCCACAAATAATTGGACTCCTTTATTTTTAGACCACTCATCTCATATCTCCATTATCCGCACACAAATTTTAAAAGGTAATACAATTCCGAAGAATCGTAGTGAGTATTATTATTCCAAATCACATTTACGTAATAATGTGAACAGGTGTGCAAATGAAAGGAGGAATTTCCGACAACATCATTCATGTTTCAGACTCATCAATCAATACTATACATTAATTCCAAAAATCAAAGGACTTTAATGTAATTAAATAAATCTATACAAATTAATTATACTACTCGCTCCCATTCACAATAAACCTCCCTATTTCCTTTTTCGGTTATTCACAATAACCTCCCTATTTCCTTTTTTGGTAAGTGTTTGTGTGGTCCAAATTTAATTGTATGGTGGGGTAGTGTATTTGTGTGGTCCAAATTTAATTATATGGTGGGGTAGTGTGTTTCCTTAATTTTTGTGCCAAAATGAAATGGGAGGTTTATTGTGAATGGGAGGGAGTATATAGTTTTTAATCGCTAGCGCTGTGTGATGAACCTGAACAAGGACTTCAATGTAAATATTATATAGTTTTGGTTGAAGTATAAATATAGAGAACACCAGAATATGGCGAGTTTCCTTAAATAAACAGATCTTACTTATGGTATTAATTAGTATAAAGATGTTAATTATTTAACATACACAAATATAATATAAGTCGTTATATTTTGAAAACTATTAAAAGGTAAATAAATCATTTTAGATTTCCAAAAAATATAATATTCCCATAATTCGTTAGATTTGTAATTTAATTAGTAAATAATAATGATTGCTCCTAAATAATATTCTAATCTATTATTTCTGATTTATTTAAGTATATAACTTTAATACAACTATATAATCATCGAAAAGGCTACGGTTACACTCGGTGTATAGAATCTTCTATACACTGCGAGTAATGTTACGACATGTGCCAAAGGTGGAATATAAGAGAATATTTTTTAGATTTGATTTTGCCAAATTTTGAGAGTCAGAATTTAAAAATGAAGTTTCAAATTTGAAACTTTTCCTAAATTATTATATACCATAATCAGATTGAGATTGCCTAAAATATTATTTTTTATTTTAAAATACTTGATTATTTTGTTAAAATGTTTCCTGCTTTACGTTTTTTTATTAACAAAGTTAATTGTCTCCTCCATAGTCCTAGACAATCAGTCTTTTAGGTGTTCAAAAGAATTTTCACTTTTTTTTATTTTAATTAAATCAACGTAAAAAAATTTAGTTTTTTTTTCATTTAGTTTTTTTTTTTTTTAATACAAAAGGTAACCGCATGATTGTTAAGGTAGAAATTTGGGAGATATGTTAAATATAATTAATCATTATAGAAAAATTAATAAAGCTCTTAAAATTTTTCATCTTTTTCCTCTTTCCCTCCAATATTGATTTTTTTCCCTCCAAACCTCTTTACAATTCCTTCCATAAATACTACTCATAAATTCCTCCCATGTCAAATTTTAATTGGTGGTGTATAGAAGATTCTATACACCGAGTGTAACCGTAACATCTTCCTATAATCATCAACTAATATGATAGTAACCACCCATGTGAGTAGTAAAAGCAACAGTGGCGAAAGTCATACTATCAGCAATGAGAGTAGTGAAATTAACAGTAATAAATGCGGGAGTAGTGGAAGAAAAAATAATAATGGCAGGAGTAGTGAAAGTAATAAAAGTCACAACTTATGCAATGAAAGTTACAATAGAAACAACGAAGAGAATGTGAAAAATTAATTAACAATTAGATTTTAGAAAAATATTAATTTATTTAAATATATGAGTTTGACAAAACTAACGGATTAACCGTAAAAATAGTAGGAGTAGTTAAAGAAACAACCGTAACCGAAAAAGTAGTGAACGTAATAGTATTAACAGGGGATGTAGTGAAAGTAATAGTGGGAGCAGTGAACGTGTCTCATAATTTGTTGATTAATTTTATATCTCATCATAATTTCAAGATATAAATTGTAAATATATGTGAACCAAATTTAGCGAATCATATTTCATAGAAAATAAATTTAAAGTGGTAAATAAAGGTAGCCCGGGCGTAGCCGGACATCAAACCTAGTACTATATATTAAATCCAGAAACCAAAGGACTTTCATGTAATTAAAAAAAGTTATAAAAATTAATTATACTATATAGTTTTAAATCACTAGCACCGTGTGATGGACCCGATTAAGGGATCTCAATGCAAATATTATATAATTTGGGTTAAAATTAAATTATATAGAAGCTTGGTAATTTTCCTAAACATTTGTAAGAGACTAAAACATGGTCAATTTCCTTATAATAAAATAATTAATTAAGATGGTCAATTTCCTTAAAATAAAATAATTAATTAAGATGGTTAATTTCAACGAGACTAAAAGAAATAAGATGTTTGGTAATTTTCCTAAATATTTATAGAAGACTAGAAGATGGTAAATTTCCTTAAAATAAAATAATTAATTATTATAAACGTGCACACTTATGGTATTAATTATTATCATCATAATATTATATATTAAATTTAAAATCTATGCAATTTTATTAAACTTTATAGATTATTAGATGTATAGAGATGTTAATTATTTAACATACAAAAATATAATATAAGTAGGTTATAAAAAATTCAAGTTAGATTCCATAATATATAATATTTCATAATTCTTTCGATTTGATTTAATGCATATATGTAATATATTTATATAAATATATAATCCTCTTAAAATTACATGCCTAAGTAGTAAAAGTAATTTCGTCAGTAAAGAAAATAATTGTAGTAACATTGGATATAATTATATGATAGTAATCACTCATTTGAATAGTAAAAGTAACAATATTAATGCGACAACAACGGGAGACAACGACGGGAGTAGTGAAATAATCAAAATATTAATGCGACAATAGTGAAAGTAACAATAATTACGGTGGGAGTAGTGAAATTATCTATATTAATGCGGCAGTAGTGACAGTAACAATAATTACGGTGAGAGGAATGAAATTATTCATATTAATGTGGCAGTAGTGGCAGTAACAATAATTACGGCGGGAGTAGTGAAAGTAACAATGATTACGGGCAAGTAGTGAAATGTTATTACTATTGTTTCATTAATAAGAGTAAAATATTAATAGCGGGAGTAGTGAATTTGTTTCAAAATTTATTTCATCAGGATATGTCATAGAAAAATATATTTATGATAAATTTACGGGTTATGCAACTTTAAGTAATTTTATTTAATAAAAAAAAATAATGGTAAATAGAGGTAGCCCGGGCGAAGCCGGGCACCAATACTAGTTATTGTAATTTTCGAAATTTTTGAACTCAAATAATTGGACTCCTTTATTTTTAGACCACTCATCTCATATCTCCATTATCCGCACCCTCAAATCAGTTGATTGAAATCGTCCTCACAAATTTTAAAAGGTAATACAATTCCGAAGAATCGGATAGAGTATTTTTATTCCAAATCCCATTTACATAATAATGTGAACAGGTCTGAAAATGAAAGGAGGATTTTCCGACAAAATCATTTATGTTTCGGGACTCATTATTGTAATTTTCGGAACTTTTAGTTAAAATTTTTGAAAGTTTTTTTTAGTGTACCTTATATCATTACCAATTCGCATCCACTAAATTTTTTGCCTCCTAAGCTTAAATCATGGCTCCGCCAATGAGATTATTCGGATGATCAACCCAGAGTTTGGATTGAAACTGAGATGAATCAAGTACAATTATTTGAGAGACAGACGTTATATTTTTACAGCACATTAACGTACAATAATGAACTTGAAACATGAATGATGGTGTTGGAAATTACCCCTTTTATTTTCAGACTTGTTCACATTATTATGTAAATGGGATTTTGAATAAACTTAGGAGTGAAAGTTAGATTGAGATGAAAATTTACTGCAGTCCGTTTTTCTTAAGATCATTGCTTTTGGTCTGAAATAAGACAGGTAACATGTCATTATTTTACAATAAAATGTTGTTATTTTCTGATAACATGTTACCATTATTGTTCACATCATTTTCAGGGTAAAAAATAACACCTCTAGTCATAACTTTTTGTGAATTAATTGGTTACATTTTCTTAAAAAATGGCAATATTTTATCCGTCTGACAAATAAGACCAAAAGTGTCCGTCTAAAACAAAAATTTGTGAATTTACTGATACCACATGAAAATTTGCAGGGAGACAAAAACAAGCAAGAAGATCATTTATAAACCGGATTCGTTAATATCGACGACGTTTTAGTAAACGTCGACGACGTTTTTCATAAAAAAGACGCTCACTGCCCCTCATCTCTCACTAGTCATTCTCCCTATTCTCTCTATTCTCTCTACTCAACCTCCAACTTCCACCAACACTCAACACCACAACCACACCGCCACCACAACCACCGCCACCACACTGCTGCCACCACCACGCCGACCTTGCCGCCTCCACCGCCACCACACTGCTGCCTCCCACGTTGCCAAGTAAGTGGCGTTTTTTTTTTTTTTTTTTTTTTTTTTTTGTTAAATTAGTTTAGAAATTGAAACTAATTGAATTAAACTATGAAATTAAATAGTTTTATTTCCTTTATTGTTATTGTTGATTGATTAAATTGATTGGATTTTGTTTTAGAATTGAATTAGGTTATGTGTTAGCTTTTTATTTAAATTAATTGAATTAGTGTAGAATTTGTTAGTTTTTCGATTAAAATTCATGTTAATTAGTTGTTATTATGTAAATTTTGGTATTGTTATATGTTGTTTGCGAAATATAGTTGATTGGGATTGATTTTTGAGTCGAAATTTGTTGTTGTTAATCGGATTGGGAGTGAATTTGAATGGTTTTAAGGGGGAAACCACGGCCAAACGTTGGAATTGGTTGTTGGCCGTGGGAGCAACGTTGATTTCCAACGTTCCACTGTGGCTGAACGTGGGAATTGGATGTTTGGCTGCGGTCAAACAATTAATTCTCACGTTTGACCGTGGTCAAACGTTGGAAATAATTGTTTGGCCGTGGTCAAACATCTATTTTCATTGTTTGGCCGCGGTAAAAAAAAATAAAAAATGTTTGCCCGCGGTAAAAAAAAAAAAAAAATTGTTTAGCCACCGTCAACTAAGGGATTTTTTTGTTGAACCGCGGTCAAAGAAGGGGTTTGTTTTGTTAGTCCGCGGTAAATTAATTTTTTTTTTTAAAAAACCGTGTTTTATGCTATTATTTGCCGATTTGTGTTACTTTATATGATACTTAGTCGATTAACGTGTTTTCTAACAACTTCCAATTTCCTAATGCAGATGGCAGATCGAAATGAGAGAGGAAAGGCAATCATGAATGCCCCGCCTCCGCCTAACATACACGATCGAAATGATGGGAACGGGGTACTTGACTACAACGAATTCCAGGTAAACATATGAAGGAAATCAGGGAGAACTTGTACTCTTAGTTTTTACGATTCAGCTTGTAGAGTCATTTCACAGTCCCTTGCTAGCAGGGATTTTTCATTACAAAAATTCAATTTATGACACTCATCAGAAACTTATATGATGAGACTGTCTTACATGTGAGACCAACCTTTAACCCTATTATTAAAAAAAAAGGAATATGTAAGGATTGGGTTGGCATCACACATGAGATCATTACCGTACTCTCTTGTATTTGATGTGCTAAAATCCGTGCTTATTATGACAAAGAACGAATATGGAATCCGGATGGATTGGACGATTCGAAGATGGAAGCTCCCATGATGGTGAAGTCCGAGATATCTTCCAAAGTATAGGCTTTAGTGTAAAAAACGCAGTGTTATTCCCAACCGAAGTCGAGAAAGGGATGTGGCACGAAGACTACTTGTTATCGATCATGCCCGCTCACTTTGTAGTGTTCTCGCCAGTAAGAATGCCATGTTCTCAGCTAATTGTTTGATAAACTAGGATATAGAGTAGTTACATCAGAATATGTGAATATACAAAGGAAGGTTCGGCCTAGTGGTTGTTAATTTCATACACGGCTTGTGAGAGGTGAAGCGTGGAGCTACAATCGCCAAGTCAGAAGCATGATGTTGCTTGTTACACAAGGAAAGACCTTCAATACAAAGACCCCTGCCTTATACCACGGTTGTACATTTACCAAAGAGTGATAAGAAGGTAGCGGAACCGATTTTGTTGGTTCCAAACATACGATTTTTTCTTTGCCATTTTTGATTGGGGAGTAGATATTAGGAAAGACATAAAGAACGTGGAGGAAATGGATGGTGAAAGGGAAAGAAACTTGATTTTGTACATTGTACAAGAAAAATTTGTAAATCAGGCTCGCTTGGTGTCAGATTTTGTAGATAGGAGGCGATGTTCATACAAATTAATGTATTTATAGTACGGAAATGTGATGAAATCCTGTTCTCGTTTTGTTTCAACTTGTCCATTGTATACATCCTTGAACTGTTTGGTAGCATGAAAGAAATCGATCAGGCCGTCTATTAGATTTTCTAATATCTCAGACTTTCGTCTATGTTCAGAAGTGTAACTAATTAGTGATGCTCGATAATGAAAAATGGAGGATTCAAACTCGTAAAACATTATGTGAAAATTAGTCTGATAAAATCAAAACTAATGTGAAAAATATGGGAGATGCAAATGCTGATTAGTTTAACCGGTTCCGACCCGGTGCTGGATTCTTTTTTGAGGACCGTCCTCTTGTTGAGGGTTGGGCCAACTTGCCTCGGAGTAACGGCTATTTATTAATTGTAACGGCTATTTTGAATAATAACGGTAACATTTGAATTATAACGGTGATTTTGAATTATAACGGTAACATTTGAATTATAACGGTAACATTTGAATTATAACGGTGATTTTGAATTATAACGGTAACATTTGAATTATAACGGTAACATTTTTGAATTATAACGGTGATTTTGAATAATAACGGTAACAATTGAAAGCTTCGTCACGTGTTTCGAAATCTATAGTAGTCTCGAACAACGGGTTGTAATCAATTGGATTATCGCCAAAATCCTCCCACGATTCCTGTTACAAGCAATAACGACTATAGTAAGACAATAAAAAGGAATCATATACTACATAAATTGCGTAAAACGAAAGAAAAACATGTAAAAACGACTTATTCATGCCTAAAACACGAGACCCAACAAACGACCGCGGCCAAACATTACTTTCTATCGATCAACCGCGGACGAACAACGAAAACCACTTTTAATCCACGGCCAAACAATGAAAATCAACATTTGACCACGGCCAAACAATGAAAATCAACATTTGACCACGGCCAAACAATGAAATCCAACGTTTGACCACGGCCAAACATTGAATTCCAACGTTTGACCACGGCCAAACATTGGAATCCAACGTTGGACCATGGCCAAACGTGGAATTCCATTGTTTGTCCGGCCAAACGTTGGTTTCCATTGTTTGGACCGTGGTCCAACGCTGGTTTCAACTTTGCCATGGTTCATCTTTCGGGGACATTTTTCAGATTACGCAACAAATTCAAACATTCCCTACTACTAAGTTAATACGTCAATTAATTCAACTATCGAATAGAATGAACGATGCGCAAAAAAAAATTGAAAAATTAAGCAAATGATAAAGTTGTTTACGTACCGTTGAATCGAGATTAGACATATTGTTAATTGTTGTTGTTGTTGTTTGTTTTGAATTTAGTTGAGTTTGAGAGAATTTTTTTTAGAGAGATAAAGTCATAAGGGCAGTCATCGTCTTTTTTATGAAAAACGTCGTCGATATTTACTAAAACGTCGTCGATATAAATCAGCCCCCTTTATAAAGACAAAGTCAATCCAATTGAGATCAAGTTAAGGCTTTAACTACTGTGGTAATTCTTTTACCCTTATCTAATTTTATTGTTTTGTTGTACTCGATCTTTCTCTAATTTATCACAAATTCTTACTAAAGACGGGCACTATCCGTCTTTAGTTGTAGACGGATACCATTTTGTGAGACAAAATGCCCAAATTGGTGATAGTGGGAGGCATAGGTGCTTTTTTGTCCCCCCTATTTGTTTTATGAGTGTAACTACCCGTCTTAAGATTCGACCCGTCTAAAGCAAGACCAACTGCTAATTTATTACGTTTTTTTTTACTATTTTACCTTTCTCTTTTCGTTTTACCAAATTTCCGTTGTCGGTAGTATTGGTAATATTGGTAATTTACTCGTAGTACACTCAGATAATTTTAAAAACAATTAGTCTTGCTGAAGACGGGTCAGAGCAAGTGACGGATAATGCCACTCACAAAACGGAAAGGGGGGACAAGGTGGGGGCACCCCCATGTGCTTCCCTCTCTCCTTTATTTGGGTCATTTGTGAGGGAAAATGGTATCCGTCACTCCAAAGTAACGGATACGTACCGTCACAACTCACAAATAAGATTTTGTGTTTTAAAAAGTACGACAAGTAGGAAGGAAAAGAGGAAATTTCTACACAATCAATCATGTTGCAAGTTGTCATTTAGTACATTGCTTTTAACATTATATTGTACGTTTGGTCGTTTGATGTGCTGTAATCTATTCCCCTTACTAAAATATGGGTAACACAAGTAACTGTTCATAATGAACAGTACCAAGATGCTGCGGTTTTGTAATCTTTTAATCTATGCGCTGCGTTTTGATACCTCATCCTACTTTTCCAATTTATATGCTCTATCCTCTTCCACCTCCTTTTTTCTCGTTCATCAATCAAACACACACCCCCACCTTTCCTCTTTCTTACAACAAAAATGGCGATTTTCCTGGAGATGACGCAAGCATTTCAATCTAATTCTCTTTCATCAACTGATCTACCTACTTCCAAGCGTATGATCTTGTTTTGTTCTTCCCTAATTTCCAGGGTTTGTCTGATTTTCGATTTTAGGTTGTGAAATTTTTTTTTTTTGGTTTGATTTGGTTTAGATTTAAAGGAGATTGCAGCATTGTTAGAGATGAGCTATCATAACAAGGAATCTCGGTAAATCACTCGTGTTATCAACTCACTTTCACTCTTCGTCACAAATTAACGGGTCATGTGCGATCGTTGTTCCTTGATCATGCTCTTCTTCAAGTAATCTTATATCGGGTTTTAGTTGGTGATGAATCGTCAACCCAACGTCGGAGCATACAAGCCTTACCCTCAAAAAATGGCATTATACATATCGGCAAATATGGTCACATCGTCTATCAAATATCACCTTGCAAGGTTTAATTTTTAAGTGCCTTTTGTAAACTATTTGTGAAAAGCTTAGGGTTTGGATTGGATTTTTTATATGTGTGTTTGATTTGCTTGCCCACATCTGTTAATTGTGATGATTCTATTCCTGATAATGACAAGCATATATCATGTAACATTTTTTTCCATTTTCATTTTCGATTGTTTTACTGTGTTTTTCAAAAGATTGTATTAGGATGAAATGGGGTGTTCTTGTTTGATTAGTCTTGTGCGAGGTACACAAAAGTTGTGTGAAATGAGTCCAAACTACTAGAAAATCATGCTCGTATTAGTGTAAAAGTAGTTGTCATCTGTTTTACTTACTTGTGCAAGGTTGCTCTATACAAGTATTTTGGTTATTTTTGGTTCCTGTCAATAAATGTGTGGAATTAGTGAAGTTTGTGGCTTTGGGTTGTGGTCTGTTTAGGAATTGTATAATGATTGAACCTTTTGGGTTTTTGTGGCTGGACTACTGGTTTGATAAAGTTTGTAGAGATTGAAGTTCGATAAAGCTTATTTGAGAAAGGGTGTTAGCTGATTTTAATAGATATTGTAGCTTAAGGATTCTGGCTTGATGAAGTTTAATTGTTAATTAGTGTGTGTTAATGGAGTTATTGAGGTTGGATAAAGGTTATTAGTCGAAAATGGGTAATGAGGCTTTTGGTTTTTAATTGTGCCATACAAATTCAATTAGTGAAGAGTATTGAAGAGTAGAACCACTGGTTGCTCTCTGTTTTACAGTCATGTAATAAAGATTGAATCTTAGGATCTTTTAGGATATTTTTATTAGTTGAGTACTTGAGTGGGAGCTTTCACTGTTTTAGTGATTTCATAAAAGTAGTAAGTTTAGACCTTTAAAGTTGTTATTTGTTCATGCGCAAAAACATGATTTACCTTGGAAGTTTGGAGGTTTTGGCATCTATTAGATGGAGAGGAGGGGTGTTGCGCAGAAGGGAAGTCTGTTGGTTGATACTTTGATTGTATTTGTTTTTGGATGCAAGTGAGGTTTGATGAATTAATAGGTTGGGACTTGGACGGTGTTAGAAAATGTACAGAGGAGAGTGTAGATTCAACTTTCTGCGGAAGTGTTGTTTTCAGATGGTCAAGGCCGTTTGAGGTTGTGGTGACCCGTGACATCACATGAAATGTTCACAAAAAGCTTATGTGAGATAGTCTTATTTGTCGAACAACTCCTTAACCCTATTAAAATTGAGGAATACATGAGGATTTGGGTTGGTCTCAGTTACATGAGTTATATGTAAAAATTGAGATCGTCTAAGCGTGTATTCTCTGGTGAAATTGGTACTTGATTCCCCCGTAAGCTGGACTCTCTTTCTCCAAGTAGCGGATGTTATTCGGTTTTAGAGCTGTTTGTTTAGCCACTATTAGTTTTTTCCCCATTGTGACAAATGAAGAAATTAGATATATGTATTTTTGCTTATTTTTTAGGGCCATTTCCATTGATTATGTTATCAAAGAAAACAATTCTCTCTACATAGTTGTTTTCAACATAATTCCCAATATAATGTCAATGTAGGTTTGCTATAATCCAAGTCTTATCTTATGTAAAATTTGTTGTTTCCTTTTGATAAAGTATTGCCAAAATAAAAATATATTTTTGTTTCATGTCTTCTTAAAAATTATTCATTGGCTTTATATGGTATTGAATGTTCACCAATGGAGTCTTTGTAGTTTAAACTTTAAAGCTATTATCTGTATACTGAACTTAAGTTTTTGTAGCAATCATGTGCATCCCATATTGCTGAACTTTAACAGGTAGATTACAAGTGAACCGCTCTACTGTAATATACTTTGACATATTGTATTTCACATGAATTTGAGCCAACTTTTACTATTATGATTGATTATTTGATTGATTGCCTTTGGTTATTATGGAATACTATATATTTCGTAATAATATAAGCCAATTGCACTAATAAATACTCATTTCATTATTCTTTATATGTCGTTTTAGACAAATGAGAATTTTACTCTTTAGATGCCGTTTTGCATTTTCCTATGCACTACTTGCCCGTATTTTTTTTTTCATTTAGTAGTATAGAGGGCGGGCTATAGTGTTGCTCCTTTTTTGTTTGACTGCTTTTGAAGAGGAAACTGGGTAGGAGTGATGTTAATAGGCATGCTGGGTGCTCAAAACCATGACTACGTGTTTTGAAATTTGATGACAATTGTATATCTGAGTAATATGAAATTATGAAACTATCGGAGCCGAATAAGTGGATTTTCTGCACTTTTAACTGTTGGTCATACTTTATAATTTTATATCCTATTCTTCTTTTAATTTGACACTTCTTTTTTTCTTTTCAATTCTGCTCAGTTTACTGTACATAAATATATAGAGTCGAACAATAATCGGGGATATAGGGTTGAGATGTGCTTACCTTGTAAACTTTTAGAAGCTTGCTTCGTTGCCTCCGTAATGATAATCTGAATCTATTCTTCTCTTTTATAAAGGTTAGAGCAACTCCATTTAAATAAGAATAATCATAGCCAATTTGTGTACTAAACTACTAATTGATTGATGGAGAGTGAAAAAGTGTGTGACAGTCAACTCCTCACCCCTTACGTTTACAGCTTACTTCTTCAAATTTATATTACCCAATTAGTCAATTATCATCACTGAGTAAGCCATTCTATTGCTTCTGACAGCCTTTTTTTTTGTTCTTTTAGCACTTCCGCCAAGTGCCAGTAGGACATGATATTTAGTTACTGGTCGGTCAATCCTTCATCACTGGCTTTTTCTCAATGATGTGGCAGGATGAAAGTCATAAATGAAGGGTGGGTGTTTGGAAGACGTCTCTTAACGTGGACTGAAATACTGTGACAAGTGATGGTCGCAGCTGGCTTTAGGGCAAGAGATGGTACCCAAAGTAAAAAGATGTATTTCCAAGGCTTGTGCTCATATGTAAAACAGTTCAGGTTGGACCTCATGTACCGGCACTCTATTTTTCTTGCAACCTATCAGTGTATACTTACTGTTATACACTTTTGGTTTTAGCTTTCGAATTATATGCCAATCTTGAATCAGCTCTGACTAAGTTCTTGAGCAATAACTGAGTGTCAGACTCTAAAAGAGTTCTATAATAAAGATTGTTGCTGTTTATTTTTTTGGGTTTTGTGAGTTGCTGCATAAGGCAAAATTCCGTTGAGTATTAACTTGTGGTTGAATATGTACGTATCTAAGTTTGCGCGGTTGAAGACAACAATCAACATTGCTTGTTGGATTTCTGTTTATAGTTTATTTTCACACTTACACATGAAAGACAGTTGGTTGATCCCGTCTTGTGCCCAACAGACTGAGGATGACAAACTCTTGCTCTAATTGATGAAAAATATATTCTCGGTAATTTCAAATTGTGTGCATGAATGATTAAAGTTGTCTATTATGTGATGATACATGGTTTATTCTCCCCGAGAAATTTATCTAGGTTACATATGGATTGTTCTTTGTAGTTCTGTTGTGCAAATGAGTGTTGGTGTACCAATAAATGTGATTAAATAAGTGTTTCTTGAAGGTAATCTGGTAAATATTGTCCAGATGCAGTGTGATGGTGACTTATTGACCTTACTTTCATATCTAATAATAGGAGAATTGAGTTTTAAATGTGTTTATGGGCTTGGATTTGTGCCAATGTATCTTTTTAGGACGATTTTCATTTATGGGGGTTATCTTATCGTGTTTATTGTTTTCAGCCACAAGGGAAGGACATTAGAGCCTATTGCCAAGGTTTTCAACTCATAACCAAGGTAACTATGTTTTGGAGGACAATGCGAAGATGATAGGAGATAAAGAGAACAAGAATAGATTAAGTGAAGAACAAATACATATAGACACTAAGTTCAGACAACTATTTATAGAGGCGTGCACTCTTTTTTGTACAACTCTCGGGCTCTAAGTATGTAATCACAATTTAGAGTTTTATTATTCTTTGAGGGAAGTTGGATTATTACTGTCGCTACAAAAATTAGCTTTCTTATATAGTTCTCCCTGTAAGTGAAAGAGAGAGGGTGTGAGCAAGACGACAAGGGTGAATAGCTAAACAAAAGCTTAAGGAGAGAATGGATGAATATGTGAACATAGGCGAAATACAGCGAGAGGGAGAAAAAGACGAGAATGACAACGAAGGGTGGTAGAGTAAACGGGAGAGGGAGAGAGTGGAAGGGGTTGAACATATGAACAAAAGCGAATGAGATTTCATTCAAACCCATAATATCAGGTTGAATAACTTTGGACTGTTGTGTAAATGTGTTTGGAAAATATCATATATCTTATCATCTACTTGAAAACCTGACACTATAGTTCATTCCACTTATAAATGCAAAACTTGCTAGGACTTATTATTACGCTGTTAACAAGAAGTATGTTGCGATTCGACCTGCACCCCAAGCGTCCAAACTCTTTTATGCTACTAAATTTGAACAAGCTCAAAATAAACTGCTAGACAGCAAACAACTCGTGAGTAATACTATCTTGGGGTATCGCGCGCGAAGCGCGTGATACAACAACTAGTAAATGTAAAACGTGTATTGGACTTGGTTATTTGAGCAAAAGGATATATCTTCATCTTTTGAAGATTATTTTATGGAAATTTATGAATCTTCGGTGGTTCATGAATCTTTTGATACGTATCTTTCTACTCATCAACATATCTTTAGCAAAATACTCCATAAATTAAATAATGATCAGGTGGATAGTATGGCAAAGCCATTTACCAGAAAAGATGTGCGAGCAGCTGTTTTTCAACTTGGGCCTACCAAGTCACCGGGTCCGGATGGTATTCCTGCTTTATTTTTTCAAAGATACTGGTTTCATGTTAAAAATGAAGTAACGGAGGCTGTGTTGTCTATGCTCAATTCTGGTACTATTAGTCCGGATATTAATCGGACCTCTATAACTTTGATTCCTAAGAACAACTGCCCTGAATCAGTTGCACATTATCGCCCCATCAGCCTTTGCAATGTTATAATGAGGATTGTTACTAAATGCATTGCAAACCGGTTAAAACCTATGATGTCTGGGTTAGTTGGGGAATATCAAAATGGTTTTATTCCTGGCCGGTCCATTGCTGATAATATCTTAATTTCACATGAGATTTTTAGTCATATCTCTACAAAGACTAAGGGTAAGAAGGGTTATATGGCTCTTAAAATTGACATGAGTAAGGCTTATGACAGATTGAGATGGAATTTTATCCGAGCTACTCTTCTTACTATGGGTTTTCCTAATAACATTGTCAACCTGATTATGAATTGCATCCAGTCGGTTAGTTATGAAGTGCTTATTAATGGATCATCTGGAAAAGTTTTTAAACCAGGCGCTGGAATTCGTCAAGGTGATCCTGTATCGCCATATTTGTTTGCTCTTTCTTCTGAAGTTCTTTCTCGTTTAATCATTGATGCGGAGGATAAACGCCTTCTTCATGGGATTCAAATATGTCGTAATGATCCATCTATTTCACATCTACTGTTTGCTGATGATTCAATATTCTTTTTGGATGCTAAGATTAATTACTGTCAGAGATTACGAGATATCCTTGATATGTATTGCCAAAGTTCAGGTCAAGTTATTAACGACAACAAATCTGCCGTCTCTTTTAGTCCGAATTGCAACTTACAGACTACTCGTGAATGCATTAAGACATTGAAGGTTTCTCCTAGTAATAGTATGGGTCAATATTTGGGGCTTCCTACCGATTTTGGGACAACTAAAAAAGAGATCTTTTCCTGCCTCGTTGAGAAGGTTCGTAAAAGGATCTTAAGTTGGATGAATGTTCATTTATCTGCTGCTGGGCGACTAACTCTTATCTACTCTGTTCTATCTTCACTATCTCTTTATTCTCTATCGGCATTTCGAATGCCGGTAAGTGTGATTTCAAAAATTGAATCTTTGATCTCACAATTTTGGTGGGGTGGCTGCCGTGTAGAGAAGAGTATTCACTGGTGTAGTAAACTTTTTTTACAATGTCCTAAATCTATGGGAGGTTTGGGTATTCGAAATGTTACCTGTTTGAACCAAAGTTTGTTGGCCAAAATTGGGTGGACCATTTTACAAAAACCTTTGAGTTTAATTGGTCGTGTTCTAGGACCTAAAATTATGATTTCAAAGGAAACAATTCGGAATATGGATTTAACTAAGAAAGGTTCGTTTTCCTGGGGTGTTCGTAGTATTCGGTGGGGTTTGGAGCTTCTGCGAGAATTCTTGGTTTGGGAAGTGGGTTTCCCATCTACTCTTGATGTCTGGACAGATAATTGGATTCATGGTTCGTCGCTTGCTCATTTACGAAATCTGTCGGATCATGATCTGCTTTCTAAACCTACTGTTCATGTTTCATCTCTCCAAAATTCTAATGGGACTTGGAATATGCATATGGTGACTTCTATCTGTGGTCAAGATTCTATTCCGTTTATTATGGCAATTTCTATTCCTTGTTTAGATACTGCTGATAATCTTTATTGGTCCTTGACAAAAAATGGGCTTTTCTCGGTTAAGAGTGCCTATGCGATATGTTTCTCTAAACATTTGGCAAACAAGGCAACTCTAAAGGATAGAAATCGTTTATCTGCTTCTTCCCTTGTTTTTTGTCAAAAGGACTTATGGTCATTACCAATTCACAATAAATGGAAGGTTTTCTTATGGAAAATTTTATGCAATGCACTGCCTTGTGGATATGAAGCGCTAAAACGGAATATTCAGTGGAATTCCTCTTGTGTCTTATGTGCGTCTGGCCATCTGAAGGTTGAGTCCTTAGAGCATCTTTTCCGTGATTGTAACGTTGCAGCTCGGGTCTGGTTTGGCTCTCAGTTGGGTATCCGTTGCCAGCAGGACGCCTCTTCTTCAATACAAGAGTGGATTATTAATTGGGTTAAATATTTTCAGAAACAAACAAATTATCTACTCTTGATTTCATCTTTCGTCAGTGTTTTGTGGCAATTATGGACCATGCGCAATAGGATGATTTTCCAGCATGAGGAAATTGACTTTTATAGCATCTTCCGCCTTTTGGTTTTTGATGCAAACAACAATATCTGGGTTCATCAGCAACGACGGGGACGAGTTATTTCTGCTTGCCCGGCAGACCGTTGGATTATGATGGTGCCTCACTAATAATTCAGCATTATCCTTATCTCTTGGTTGGTTCTAAGCTTTGTATGAATCATATTCGAATAAAATGTGATGCGTCATGGAAATCGACTTATAAGGCTGCTGCGGGATGGTTCTTTCAAGATGATGTGGGTCAGATTTTTCATTACGGTTCAGCTCCGTTCTGGGCGAAATCTGCCTTCCAGGCTGAAGCTACGGCTCTTCATTTTGCTATTTCCGATGCTATTAATCATGGGTTTCGGCATTTGGATGCCACTTCGGACTGCATGAATCTTGTTTTACAGGTTAACGGCTTCGCTGATATTAACCAGGAGGCTAAATCAATCATCAAGTCCATCTCTTCGCTAGTTTTATCTTGTCATTGTTTTTCTCTTAGTCACTGTCCTCGCAATCTTAATAGGATTGCCCATACTATAGCTAAGTCTATAGTATGAATGGTAATCTTTCATTCTGACAAAAAAAAAAAAAAAAAAAAAAAATTACTTCTACTTCATATCACAAATTCTGGTTTAAGACGGGTCAAATATATATCAAATCATTTCATTTATTACCTAAGAAATCTGTAATAAAAGATTCAATGAAAAAATTTTGATTCAAAAAAGAAATTGAACATATTAGTGTTGAGTTCTACATTATTCGAACTTTCAGTTGTTATTTTTCTAGAATTAATAATTACTTCCTTCCGGGTGTAAACGAGCCAATTTGATAATCTAACCGAACTCCAGTCCTAGTGGCCTACTTGGCATTGACATTTCAATGACAAAAGTCTTTACCAAGTCAACTAATTTTACAAAACGCGTATGTGGTTCTGAAATCTTGCCCTCTCTATTACGGAGTATTACTTATCCATTTATCTGGAATCTTGCCCTCTCTATTATTGCCAACCAATTCATTAATAACTCGACAATTTGGATCGTAGTTTGAACATACCACACATAATTTCTCCTGTTTTATCAATAATTTTACTAATACCATCTTTTAATTAATTTAATTAATAAAAGGTTTTTTAAAAATTAGGGTTTAGCTTTTGATATTAATGTAGCGTTCTTGAAGAGGTGGTTGTGGGGTCGTCGAATTGGCCGGAGTGGAGTGGTCGGAGGGCACGGCGGGTCGTCAAATTCGCGGCAGTGGTGGATCATTAAACATACCGGAGTTTAAAGTTGTGTCTCCACCGATTACATTTTGCTAATAATATAACAAAACACAAGCAAAAGTAGAACAATAATTCTTTGGTTTTTGATCGTAGAGATTTGCAAAATTGACAAACTAACAAGGCTAGCGTCATTCGATTTTCTAACTTTTGGGTTTGGAGAAGGACGAAGGGAGGGTTTGTTTTCTTAACTTTTGGGTTTTTGATTTTCTATCATATGAGACCATTCTAATTATGTTATAATCTGCTAATTACTAAACTTCCGTTCCGAATTCTTGTAATTTAGTGTAATTTGATAGTCAGATATGTTACTAAAACTTGCTAATCATATTTTGCTAACGTTATCCGCTATTATTAATTTGTTTCCTACTATTTGCCAAACAAGGTAGTTAAGCAACTAGAGTATCGTGTTGAACTTTTTACCTCGTTGGTGGATACATCAAGCACAAATATTTCCTTGAGTTGTGCAAGAAATTTGTAATAAAAGATATAATGATACAATTTTAGTTTACAAGAAAAATTGAATTAATACTTATTACGTAGTATTGTTATAGGGTGATGTGATTAAAATAAGAGCCTAAGTATTGTTATAGGGCTCAGGTTTCAGGTACCTTTTCAGTCAGTTTTACCAAACAGAGCCTAAGTATTGTTATAGGGTGATGTGATTAAAATAAGATAAAATATGGTATTGTGGGGTATTATTGTGTTTTGACATGAGCGGGATTTGTATAGTAGTTTTCTACGATGCTACGTTTATCAGCGATTTAATAGAACATAATTTTACAAGTGGCCCGTGCATCGCACGGGCATTAAATCTAGTATATATATAAAAGAGACTTTTTTCAGGCAATTCTAGAGTCTCCAACTATTCTAAAACACCTAAATAATTTTAAATTAAATTAATAAATTAATATTATTAAAACTAAATCTTAAAATTATTTTAAAAGTTAAAAATAAATCTTAAAAGATAGAAAATTGGATAAGATGTCATATTTTAGTGAGATAGAATTCTACATTAACTTAAATTGGCTATATGCGTAAGACACTAAAGGAGAAGTAGACTAGAGCAAAATTCATAATGTGTTGAGAAAGACAATTTAACTATAAAATCCGTCTCCTGCAACATACCAAACTACAGAGTAATTGCTAACCAGAAAAGCGTAACAACATTCCTTTGTCTAATACGAAGTACTATTATTTGTGCAATATCAAATTAGGAATTAGCTGTCAGTGTCCTACAACATGGAAGCACACCCTATTATGTGGAAGACGAAGCAACATGAATATGAAACATAAAAAGGAGCAGAAAGACAAACCTGCTTCTTAGACAAGGGAAATGTGGCGGCCCTAAATCAGTCGTCCCTATTATATAAACCCATCATTGGTTATGCAAGATAACGCCCTATGACTTTAATTTTCCCTAATGCATTATTCTGTTTTTTTTTTGTGTTGATCTTATTAACTGAGTAATATAGCCCTATTTGATTATGCATCAGTTTTCGTAGATTCTAAAATTGATTATCTACTCTTATGCAGGAGTAGAGATTCAAGTAGAGGTAGATTGAAGATTTGTCAAATCCTCACCCGTCTCTGTATGTTGTGCCAAAATTAAACCATCTTGCATGCGTTCATCATTGGACATTCATTTGATTTATGATTTCTAATTACTTTGCTTTCATGTTATATTTGTAGAAAATTAATCATCGAAGAACACAAGGATTTATATATATAGTTGTCAATTTTAAGAAAATACGAGAGGTATTCGTTTTCTATTATTTGTGTTGTAAGTTTGTATGTTCTCTATTATTATTTCTTATCTATTTTCCGGTTGAACTAACAAGCTTTTTTTGTATTCAGATGTAATGAACTTGATGTAAGCCATGACTGGTAACAAGTATTCAAAGTTTGGTTATTATACATAAATTGGGTCTTAAACCTCTCATCAAACATTTATTATTGTGTGAGGCGGTCTCATATTATAAGACGGTTTAATAATGTAAAAAATAATTTTTTTTTGTACAGAATATTATGAGACGGTCTTAGTCTATAATTTTTGTTCATCTAATACAAGAATAGAGTAAGAGGACAAGGACGCACAAATATGGTGATACGAAAACCCGGTGTTGGAAAAACGCTAGGGGAGTTGGTATCCCGCCAGTTAACTCAACACAAAAGAAGTAATAGTTATAATTGATTTCTTCCATCCTTCTTGGGTAGGGACAAAAGCCGAGATTAACTAGGACAAAGGGAACAAACTTTTTATATTTTTAGGCAGATTTGATATGAATACTTCAATTTCTCAGAAACTAATGGAAATATACAAGGTATTGCAACAAAAAAAGGTGAAGGGCATGGTAGTCGATGCGACCGCCTTTCCCCATTGGAGCATCTTCCACATTCATGTTTTCCGTTCGTTGAAGCTCGATGGATTACTTAGCTTCATGTTTTAAGATCCATCGTTAATCCACTATAACGTTTTGTGGATCGGAACCCAATTATATAAGGGGTACTGTGTTGCATGTTAATTATTAGATGTAAACTCGTGTAAGATTGAAGTGTGTTTTAATAAGCTATATATGATATTTCCATGATATATTGGTTACACTTAGGAGTGATTTGTCACAATTAACAAAATAACTTGCTCTGTTATATATAGTAGATGGAGCCTATATATAAGGTGTATATATAATAAAATAATGTTATAGTGTTTGGGTTGGTTTCAATTATACATTATTTATATTTATTTTGAGTTTTTTACCCGCTAAAACTCATACGAAGTATTTTGCATTTTTTTTTTAAACCTAGAGGGTAAAATCATTAATATTAACCAACAAGACAATCGGCTATCTCGGGCAACAACTACTATCGGTAAAATATTATATGGATGTTAATTAATATTTATAATTGTGAACACCCTTAAAATGGTAAAAAAGTTCCACAACAATTAAAGGAGAATCAAATTTGAAACCCGTGCAACGCACGGGCACAAAATCTAGTATATAATGTTTAAGGGGTAAAGTATTAAGCGTATAATATGCGAGTCAAAATAAGAAAATAGTAAGAAAACGCAGGAAGAAAAATACTCTCTCCCAAATTCTAGGAATACTGCCCACTTGCCTACTACTCCCTCCATTCAACTCCACTTTACAAGTATTCTATTTCCGTCCATTCAACTCCACTTTACAGGTTTCCTTATTTGGACATGTAAAAGACCTTTCTATCCTTATTAAAAATCTATATTTACAAAAAATGTCATTCATACCCCACACAAATCCACTATAAAACTCACCTTTATATTTTTTTAATATCTTTAACCCCACCATTCCCTTTCCCTATGTACTTTTAATAGTTTTTTTAATCCGTTTCTTAATACCCGCGCAAAAAGCAATGTTGCAAAGTGGAGTTGAATGGAGGGAGTATTTGCCAAACCAATTGGTCTCCCTTGTGACGGGTTACCATTTGTGACGGATATTTTGTGAGATAAAATGGTAACAAAATGGGTTAGTGGAGAAAGGGGACCACATGAATAGTGTTGCAGAGAGAGAAAAAGTGGGTACATTGTGAGATAAAATGGTATCCGTCCTCAGCTTGTGACGGATATGTCATGTCTTCAATGAGAATTTGTGTTGCCAAACAAGGCAGTTAAGCAACTAGAGTATCGTGTTGAACTTTTTACGTCGTTGGTGGATACATCAAGCACAAATATTTCTTTGAGTTGTGCAAGAAATTTGTAATAAAAGATATAATGATACAATTTTAGTTTACAAGAAAAATTGAATTAATACTTATTACATAGTATTAGAACATCTCCAATGATTTATTTTAGGGACTTGTTTGCAATTTTATAAAATTGCAAGCTAGTAGATCAACCATTGAAGTTGGCCATATAGACTAGCTTTGCCCAAATTTTTTTAAGCTAGTAGCTTCATGGAGCTACTTGCTTAAATGGACCCACAAGTGGAATTTAACGAATAGGAAAATAGTGATCCTATTAATAAAGTTTTTGGAAATTTGGAAATTGAATAAATAAATAGAGGAGTAAATTATAGCTTGAAATTGTTGTCACTAGCTTATCATTAGAGATGCTTTTATTGGACAAATTTAAGGGGGTCAATTATCATTTTCTCAAAAACTATTTCATTAGATATTTTCTATATTGGGCTTCGCTCAGCTCAAAATCAAGTCTCTACGAAGTCGACTCCAATCCTAAGGGCATTGACTTGTCAATGACAAAGTCTTTACGAAGTCAACTCTATTTATGAACCACATGATGTGCTGTAAACATGTGGTGACTAATCTTTACAAAGTCCTTACCAAGTCAGCTGTCAGCCCTTCTACTTGCTACAGTTGCTAGTTTGCTACTACTTAATAATGGAGTAGAACTTATAATCTGAAATCTTGCATTTACAAATTACAAACATAACCCAAAAAAAAAACAAGAGAAACTCAGTGAGATCATTCATTTTCCCACAAAAATCATGGATCCTGCAACAACTTTAGCTGTAATTCAAACTATACTTGCTGCTATCCAAACTTTGCCTCAGTTGTACTCAATGCTCTCCTTTTCTCATTGCAAATCCAAACTTGATGACCTCCAAAACACTGTCGAAACCGTCGGAGCTGTTCTTGAGGATGCTGGTGCCAGGCAGGACCCTCTTAACGCCCAGGAGAAGCATTACATCCAAGAGCTCAAAGATGCTGTTTACGATGCGGACGATGTGTTAGATGAGTTCCTAACCCTTGCCAAACAGAAGCAACTCAGGGAACATAGTGATAAATTCTCTGACAAGGTAAAATCCTTTATTTCACGATTTGAGCATCTTACACACAAACTCTCTACTAAAGTCGAAACGGTTAATGACAAGTTGAAAACCATTGCCACCAACACTAATAACTTTAATCTTAAGATTGAGTATAAACCTATGAAATTTACAAAGGAGGAGACTTCTTCTTGTTTGTCTGATGTAATCATCGGGAGGGAGGAAGATGTGGAGAAGATTGTAGGTGTCTTGTTGGGTTCTCATAATCTTGATCACCCAAATGTTTCTTTGCTTTCCATTGTGGGGATGGGAGGTTTAGGAAAAACCGCTCTTGCCCAACTTGTGTTTAACGATCCTAGGATCACTGATGCATTCGAGCTGAAGAGGTGGACTTGCATTGCTGATCAGGATCAACAACAGTTGGACTTAAAAGGGCATTTAGCGAAGGTAGTGAAAGGATTATCTGTTACTGATAAAATGTCTTTGGAGGACATACATCATGTAGTTAAGGAGCAACTTGGAGGGCAAAAATACTTGCTCGTGTTAGATGATGTGTGGACTGAAAGTTATGATCAATGGCAGAGGTTCGAAGGGTTTTTGAAGGCAGGGGGAAGAGGGAGTTGGATAATTGTAACTACTCGCTCGAAAAAAACTGCCCATTTGATTCGAAGTGATCAAGTGCATGTGTTGCAAGGATTGTCAGAACCGGAGTCATGGCATTTGTTCGAAAGGATGGCATTTCAAGGAGAAGAAAGAGATGAAGAATGGGTTAAACTTGGCAAAGAGATTGTAAAAAAGTGTACCAATGTCCCGCTTGCTATTAGAGTAGTAGGAAGTCTTCTGCGTGGTCAATCCAAGTCTGAGTGGTTATCATTTCACGACAAAGGCTTAGACCGTCTTAGTGAGAGTAATGATGCCATGATGACCCGCATATTGAAGTTAAGTTACGATCAACTTAACCCTTCCTTGAAGACTTGTTTTGCCTACTGTGCTATTTTTCCCAAGGATTGGGTGATTAGCAAGAAAATGTTGATTCAACTTTGGATGGCACAGGGCTACATAGCTCTGAGCATTTGGGCGAGGAGTACTTTCTTATATTGCTTCAGAGGTGTTTTTTTCAAGAGATACACGAGGAGTACTTTCTTATATTGCGTCAGAGGTGTTTTTTTCAAGAGATACCCGAGGATGTACTTTCTTATATTAAGATACATGATCTCTTGCATGATATTGCTGAAAAAGTGGCGGGCGAAGAGATTTGTAGGTTCAATTCTGATACTTCTAATGTGGGTAAAAGAGTTCGTCATCTCTCTCTTGTGGATGACTCTTACGCACAACATATCTTCAATAATTCTCAAATTCGTATGTGCCTTTTTGTTAAAGATTTTGACAAGGAGAGTAGCGTGGACCAACTACTAGCAAGTAAATCAATACCAAAATGGAAATGCTTAAGGTCTTTAGATCTGAGTCATTCACGTGCCAAAAGTTTACCAAAATCAATAGGTAAACTGTTGCATCTGAGGAGTTTAGACCTCTCATCCAGTAGTTTAGAAGTTCTTCCCAAGTCAATAACAAAGCTAGTAAATCTCCAAACTTTGAATTTACATTCTTGCTACTGGTTAGAACAACTGCCGGATGATGTGAGCAAGCTAGTTGATCTAAGTACCTTAAATGTAGCTGAATGTGATGCGCTGAGTCATATGCCGGCCGGCATAAGTATGTTGAGCTCTCTGCAAACTCTATGCCAATTTGTGGTGGGTGAGCGGGCAGGTTCAGATTCAAAGCAATGCTTTAATGGGTTGGAAGACCTAAAGCACCTGAACAAATTGAAAGGGGAATTGACGATTGAAATAGCAGTTCTTAAAAATGCAAAATTTGTGAAGGAAGAACATGGTGGGGGAGGCTATTTAAGGAGTAAGGAACACCTACAGACGATTGTAATTAACTTTAGACGTGGAGAGGAGTATGGAAGCAAAGAGTCTGAGCAAGCATTGCTGGAAGAGATGGAGCCTCATCGTGATGTCAAGGTATTGAAGTTGAAGGGTTATCATGGTGAGACAATACCGAGATGGCCAGGGAAGGGGGATAACTCGGCGTTGTTCGATTTCCCTAATCTTGTCACTTTGCTGATAGAATGCAGTGAGCTTCTCTATCTGCCTTGGCAAATTGGGAAACTGCCCCACCTTAAGACGCTAGAGATTTCAGGATCGCCGTATATGGAATATGTGGCGGACTCAGAAACACTTGTCTCGGATGAAGGATCATCCTTCTTCCCCAGCCTCGATAACCTCTGTTTATCTTGGTTGCCTGAGTTAAAAGGATGGTGGCGGAGATCAGAATCAGGGTCACAAGTAGAGTGGGAATCATCTCCCTGTTTTCCTCTACTAAAGATTCTCAGTATAAAATGGTGTGAAAATATGATGTTTGTCCCTTTATGTCCGCAACTCGAAGAGCTCAAAATATTTGATTCCAGAGCAGATATGAGGTGCGCACCTCGTCCCTTGTCATGTACCAAATTGACGAGACTGGAAATCAACAACTTGGAGTGGCTCAAATCAATGCCAAGCGAGTACACTCGGTTTCTTTCAGAGAGAGAAATAGAGTCTGAGGAGAGAATGGAGAGGTTGGGAGAAGTAAATGAGTTTCCGACCTCTTTATTGTCTTCCGTTCGAACCCTACACATCTTGTATTGCCCGGAACTTGTTAGCATAAGAGGATGGTTGGAGCATCTGTCTGCCTTGGAGAGTTTGTGTATACAATATTGTCCAAAAGTGGAGTTGGGTGGGATGTCAGGGCATAACCTTGCTGCTACCCTTCAATCCTTGGATTTGATTGGATTAAAAGAGATGGAGGAATTGCCAGAGGGGATACAGTACTGCACTTCCCTCCGATCTCTTAACATTGAGAAGTGTCCCAAACTGAAATCCATGCCAAAATGGATGCCCAAACTCACCTCTCTCCAGAGACTCCACATTAAAAGGTGTTCCAGGACCAGGAGTCTCAAAGAAAGATGCCAAAAACCGAATGGGGAGGACTGGCCCCTCATCCAACACATCTCAGATTTTTTCATATACTAGAGATTAGAGAATAGTGTGCACTCTATCTTATACTCCGTACATTATTACGTGAATCCGATTATTATTTTATGAGATCTTAAGTTAAGTGACATTATTTATATCGTGCTATTTGACTTTGCTAGTCAAATGATATGAACCAACTTTTTTTTTTTTTTTTTTTTTTTTTGTATTTTGTATTCTCCAATTTTTGTTGAACGAATTTTTTCAAGCATAATTCTCCCTCTCGTCGTTTAGTATGGCTAATTGGCTAAAGTACACACATGGGATGTTCCCCTTGCTAATACTCAATGTGAAATGGGAGCATATGACTTGCAGTAATTGAATTATAGTGAGGATGATTCAAGAGTTCAAATGAATAAGATAATCCATGTGAGAAAGATGTGAAGCTGTAAGGAGTTATATGATTTGATTATGGACTAGTTAAACAAGTAGAGAGGTATATAAGATGATTTCTAAAATAAAGGGGTATATCGTAGAAAAACTAAAAATAACTGGCAGTTTTGAAGAAATTTGCTACCATAGTCACATGTTACAAAATACAGCTACAAAATAATTGAAGAGATTTGGTCTTGCTTAAGCCTTAAGACCGTCTTAATTTAAGATATCTCACAATCTTTTTATATTTTAACCTCAATTCTAATCGTGTGTGAAAGGTGTCTTAAGTTAAGTTTTGGATTCACAAAATGAAGGAGTACGACCAAACTGAAACGTTAGCAACATGAACAAAGATGGGCGATAGCAGATAGGCAGGCAAGCTTGAAATAAACAGAGGCGTTGTTACATATTTCAAAATTTGTGAAAGGTATATGAATTTAAATAAATGAGTTTATGCATAGTTTACCTTGAATCAATTCTCCAAAATTTGTCTGTTTCTCAAACCGCTATCCTCGTATCCCACTCCTACAGTGATGTAATATTGATTTGCTGAGACCTTAAGTAACCAACTCTTTTTTTTTTTGTCAGTCTGTCTTTTCCTCATTCTGAGACCTCAACTTTTCAGTTTTTGGATGCATGGTAGATTGGGAATTTGAATTATTATACGATGTACCGAATCCAATGCTGCTGTAACTGTGAAACTAATCCCAACAATATCGTCACATCTAGTTAGGCGTTAGAGCTTAAATTTGTATCTGCTTACGGATTAAACTCCGGTGTATTTGCAGGCTGCTCTGAGCGAATACAGGGGTACCATGAGTTCAGGTAGTTCTTCAAGTGATCAGACAGAAATTGATGTCAGTGATGACGTATTTCTACAGTATTGACACATCCGCGGTCCCCGTCATAATTACATTGACCAAGGTTTAGCAGCCTCCCTCCAAAAGAAACCCACACACAAGTTAGCAGCCAACCGACAATCGGCGACCGAACGACTTCTTCTTTCAGGTACAATACTACTCTCCCTTCCTCCCTCCATCTC
Source organism: Silene latifolia (assembly GCF_048544455.1). Classification (NCBI taxonomy): domain Eukaryota; kingdom Viridiplantae; phylum Streptophyta; class Magnoliopsida; order Caryophyllales; family Caryophyllaceae; genus Silene; species Silene latifolia. The sequence goes on from NC_133536.1 coordinate 14,337,329, forward strand.
CATCATTTGGCTACCTTTAACTAAAATACCCCGTCACAAAAAAAAAAAAAAAAAAAAAAAGTAAACAAATGACTGAAAGAGGGTTTAAAATTTACGGTTCCTTGGTTTGTTCTTGTATATTTAACTGGGGAAAAATTAATATAATTCTTTTTTGTCTTCCCTTTTCAAACATTACAATTCGATTGGTCAAACTCTTGATTGTGATCTACTTCTTACCAGTCATTTATATACTTATTAAAATTCATGTTACAAAGAATAAAAAAAAGGTAAACAAAGGAATGAGACGGAGGATGTCTATTGCTGTTATGTGTTATGTGATGTAATGTGGGAATTTAATTAGTCTTGCAACTTGATTAATCATGTGCTTAAATCCTTAAGTTAGTCAAGTATGAAACATGTAGCTTATCTCATTTTTCTAGGTATATTGTTTATATTGTCCCATTTTGACTAAAGATTGTATCTAAGGAAACACAAATTCTCTTTATAGACGGACACTATCTGTCTATAATGAAAGACGAGCCAAATACAATACCACTTTCCTAATAGGACAAACAAGTGGGGTGGTGGGGGCAAAAAATGTCACCACTTTTATTGTATTTGACCCGCCTATAGCTATAGACGGATATACCTGTCTATAGCAAGACTAATTGCTAAGGAAAAGGGATGAAATATCATTACTCTTGCGCGAAAGGAAATGGGGACAATAGAATCAAGATGAAGCATTAGTACTTACTCCTTCCGTTTTCTAATGATGTTCCCATTTCTTGAATATATGTGAGGAGTATTTTAATGAAGTGGAAACATTATAAAGATATAGAGGGAGTAATGTGGGGTGATTGCTACTTATTTTATTTAATGGATTTAAGACGCCGACAATAATTTTGGGAAGCTCGTTAACCAAATGGAGACGGTATAGTTGGGATGGCGGAAGTATATTATTTGGTACTCTGTATATACTACTCCCATATACTCATATACATATACTCATATAGTCATAGTTTGTTCATGTATTACGGTCCTCAAAGGTCTTTTCCTGGATTAACTATGTAAGACTGTCATTTACAAGAGTTAGTGAGCATTGGTGCTATATTGTACTTGAATTCAACCCAAGGCAAAGGTGCCGGGATGATTACGAGGGCGGCTGTCGATGATACCCGTGTACTTGATGGCGGTAATCTGTCTCGTCACATTCATGATTTTATATACCTCATTTTCCGGGGAGATGCATGAAATTTCATAGTTTTAAGTGCGCTTTTTATATTTCATACTTTAGAAATTAATGGCCGAAATCGGAATCAGTCTTGCAGGGAAACTGATTGAAGTGGTGGGGTCGGATGCCATCACCACCATCAGGAAAGTCCTCCTTGATGCCGAGTCTAAGGCCCAACTCTCCCACAAATCACAAGACTATATTCGAAAGCTCCAGGATGCTGTTTATGATGCTGATGATTTGTTCGATGAGTTTCGTACTCTAGCTGAGCTTAAGTTGCACAACAAGGATGGCAAACTCTCTGAAAAGGTACGGTGCTTCTTTTCTTCGAAGAAAAATACACTCAGTGCCGCGTATTCTTTTTCTCGAGAGGTTAAAAAAATTAGGAAGAAACTGGATGGTATTGCTAGTGCATCTCAAGTCTCTGTCACTTCGTTCTTTGGATAAATTGGAGTACATAGAGGATTCAACCCATGATGGCAGTAGTAGAGAAGTCTTTTTTCCTTCCCTCGAGGAACTTGAAATTTCATATGTGCGTAAGTTGAGAGGATGGTGGAGAGGGGAAGATATAGACTGTAAAAATCATGTACAGCCTTGTTTTTCCCGGTTCTCCAAGTTGGACATTGCTGTGTGTGAAAAACTGACGTCATTTCCTGCTTGTATAAGCCTAGAAAAGCTGAAATTGTATGGTGTAAAAAAAGAATTATGTATCACGAGTTTGGGCCAGGAGAACGATTCAATCAAATTAAGGGAGGTGCAAGTAGACAACCTTGATTACCACGGAAGGTCTAAGTAGCATTCTTATATTTGGAAATGATGACATAGAGAGTTTGTCAGAGCTTGCGGAGACATTCAAGGGCTGTCGTTCCCTACGGAGTTGCTTGTCTTCTCTTACATCCCTCCCCGAATGGATAAGTTGCTTGTCTTCTCTCCGATCACTGCGGATAACGCACTGCAAGAACCTCCAATTAAATGCAGGTATATTGCGGGACCTTACCTCCTTGCAGCTGCTGGAGGTGAGGGATTGTCCGTTTGTAACTGAAAGATTCCGAAATCCAGATGAGGGGGACTGGACCGAGCTCCGACATATACCCTCTGTTGACATCCGGTCAGGTGATTTCCATCTATGATGCTTTTCAAAATATCAAATCAAGATATCCTAATGACATTTTGCTTTTGCATTGCAGTTCCAAGAGTCTTTTTCTTCTCTTTTGTACTCGTGAAAATCGGAAGTTTGTTTATGGTATTAGACTTGAAATTTCTCTTCGAGATTGTTTTTTTTTACAGCTATGTACAAGATGGAGATTGAAATTCCAAGAGTTTTTTTCTGCTCTGAGCGATACAGGAGTACCACGAGTTCAGGTCATTGCTGCTAAAGCTAGTTCTTCAAGTGATCAGCCAGAAATTTTTGGCGATTTTTACTACTCTCTAATGGCGATTTTAGGCGTAGGGATTAAGGTGAGATTTGTTAGTCTGTATTGTTTGAAATGCTAGTCAACTAGAAATATTGCTATATGCGTGTACTTTTTTTAAATTTCAAAAGGAAGGTGAAATTAGTAGATTTCGGCCTAAATATATATTGACCAATCTGGTAAATTTGACGTTAGAGGTTGAAGATAGTGATGGTGAGTTCGGTGATGTTATTGGGGTTATTAGTCGTGGGTTGGAACTTAGAAGGAGCACAAATTCTCATTTACGACTGGTCAAGTATTACCCACTTGACCCATTAGAATCTTGCAAGGGATATATCCGTCACAAGAAAGACTTACCGAGGAAGGAGATATGAAAGAAAGGGACTAACTGGGGTGAAATGAGGTTTGGGGTCATTTAGTTTTGGTTTGGAATATTCAAGCTTATATAGACACCATTTTGACAATTAAGTCAAGTCAAGCTTATTTGTGTATTGATATGCTAATGTGATGTGCTTTATCTATATTTCTGAAATCTTGCATTTAAAAACATCAAAAACAGAAAGGGAACAAGAAAAATTCAAGTCCTACAATCATGGATCTATCAAGTATCAACAACGTTATCTCCTATCCTTGCGTTTGTTTGGATTTGAAGAGATGGAGGAAAAGCCAGAAGGGATATATATAGTACTGCGCTGCCCTCCGATCTCTTTTCATTATAGATTGGCCCAAACTGATATCTCTGCCGAAATGGATGCCCAAACTCACCTCTCTCCAGGAACTCTGTCTTGGGAAGTGTTCCGAGAGTCTCAGGGAAAGATGCCAACAACCGAATGGGCAGGACTGGCCCCTCGTCCAGCACATCTCACGTCTTGACATGTGGTGGTAGAGAATAGTGTTCACTCTATCTTATACTCCGTACATTATTCCGTGGACTGGCCCCTCATCCAACACATCTCATGTCTTGACGTGTAGTAGAGACTAGAGAATACTAGAATAGTGTGCATGTACTCTATTAAGACGGATGGTTCCGAGAGTATAATGGAAAGATGCCAACAACTGAATGGGGCGGACATATGACCCGTTTTAATATTAAGACAGATAGTTCCGAGAGTCTAATGGAAAGATGCCAACAACTGAATGGGGCGGACTGGCCCTCATCGACACATCTCAGAATTTAGAGACTGGCAGAGTAGAGGATAGTGTTATCATATACAGGCACTCTGTAGAATATAAAATGATACGGAGTATGATATTGTGGGAATATTATTCTATTATCACATACTATTATGTTAGAGATATAAGGAGATAATAATGATGATAGCAGCAATTATTGTGTTAACCTTCGTAGTTTATAGAACAGTTTTAATTCGAGTGTCTGTGTTTAGAAATTGGAGAATATTTGTTTTAACTATTGTTAGACTTGTGTAGGGTTTTATAGTTATCATCCACATTTCACCGGTACTCAGGAGCATTGCATTCTGAATTGTGCTTTGTGTTGTTCAGGCAACTCTCAGTGGCGTTTCACAGGTACTTGGTACATAGATTAACCTGTGACAAGAAGCTAATTATGAGCATGCTAAGACCAGGACACTCCTTTAGCTTCAGCTGTTATTTGATTTGGTTTTCGACGGAGATTTTAATATTTCTCACAACTGCAAAATGTTAATCATTAGCATATCTTTGTATCTTTTTCCATATTTGTTATGACTTGCTCGCTACTCTTTCCATCCCGACTGTAATTATTTCTTTCCATATCTCGTGTATAGTTTAGGAAACTAGGTTATTTCTTTTTCTATAAGTTGTCCATATGTAAACCTATATATACTGTAACCTATTGCATTAATAAAATTATCTCATTCAAAATCAATTCCTCCTTTTCTAACATGGTATCGAGCTTGTAAGATCCGTCTTACTACATACACAACCAATTTTTTTTCGGTCTCCCACCCTTCACCCGTCCCCTTCCTCAATCCATGGCTCCTCATGGCAACATGATTCCCAACCCTAACGATCCCAACACACCCTTCATTGATGTCAACCTCTCACAATGCAAAGAACTCACCCCTCTCACCTACTTTAGCTGGAAAACACAAATTTCGAACATCCTCTTCGGATACGACATTCTCAAATTTGTCGATGGCACCCATCCCGCTCCTCCTGCTACCCTAACTGATGAAACCACAAAAACTACCAAATCCAACCCCGCCCTTCACACTTGGCAGCGCCAAGATCGACTTGTCTTGGGTGCACTCATTGGCACGCTACCCACAAACATCGCATCTCTCCTCACCAACACCACCACTTCCCTTGAAGCATGGCTCGCCCTTGCTCACACTTATGCCAACCCCTCTAGGGGTCACATCCTGCAAATCAAGGACACCCTTGACTCCTTCTCAAAAGGCAATCTTTCTGTCTCAGACTACATGACACAACTGAAATCCTACACTGACAAACTTGCAGCACTCGGCAAGCCAATGGATGCCGAAGACATCATAGCCAAGGTTCTTCGCGGCCTTGACTCCACCTATCAACCTGTCATTGATTCCGTCAGAGCACGGGACACAACGATTTCCTTCGATTCCCTTCATGAAAAATTAATCAATCACGAACTAACCATCAAACAAACTACCCCTCCATCCACCTACCCTATAACCGCCTTGGCTGCTCAAACCCGTCCCAACTCCAATCGCTCGTACCCTCGCACTTCCTCACAGCCTCCTATACTTCCCACACCCCCACCCTACTCTCCAACAGAGCCTCAAACACCTTTCAAAGGTCGCTGCCAGTACTGCAAATTCCCTGGCCATTACCTCACTGTATGTCGCAAGTTCAAGCGAGATTTCCCCAATGTCACCCTCCCTGACTTACCCTTTCCCCCTCCTCGGTCAGCAACCCGCTCCTCTGCCCCACCACAAGTTCACACGGCTGCTGCCACCGTGCCCTCCTCATCTCGTCCCTGGATTGTTGATAGTGGTGCTAGTCATCACATCACCAATGATCTAGCTAATCTTGCCCTTCACTCTCCATACGATGGCTCAGACGATGTCATAATTGGTGACGGTACATCTCTCTCTATTTCTGCTATAGGTTCCTTCCTTGTTCACACCTCCTCTAACTCTTTAAAATTTTTTAACGTCTTACATGTGCCTCGTATATCTCGTAAAATACTTTCCGTCTCTCAGTTTTGTCATGATAATAATGCTAAGATTGAATTCTCTTCTTCTGCTTTTCAAATAAAGGACATCACGACGAGTCAGGTGCTCCTTCAAGGAAATCTTGAAGATGGCGTCTATCTGTGGTATCCTCCGTCTCCTCAAGCTCACCTCGGCATCCTCACTCCATCAATTGCTTGGCATCACAAATTAGGGCATCCATCAAAGTCTATTCTATCTTATTTACGCAGCAATTACTCTTTAAATATTCCGTCACTAGATTATTCAAATTGTAATGCCTGCGATATTAATAAAAGTCACAAACTAGCTTTTTCCGATTCTTCTTTACATTCCCATGCTCCACTCGAATTAATATTCTCTGATGTATGGACTTCTCCCGTCTTCTCTTACGATCTTTTCAAATACTACGTAATCTTCGTTGATCATTTCACAAAATACATTTGGTTATACCCACTCAAAAACAAGTCCGACACCTTCTCTGTTTTCCAACGATTTAAAGCTCTCGTCGAAAAGTTTTTTAATCGCTCCATCAAACAAGTCTTTTCCGACAATGGTGGCGAGTATATCAAACTTACACCATCTCTGTCCACAAATGGAATTACCCATCTTACCTCTCCTCCTCACACCCCGGAACACAACGGCTATGCCGAACGTCGCCACCGTCACATCGTTGAAACCGGTCTCTCCCTCCTTTCCCACGCACATCTTCCCTTAGATTTCTGGCCTCATGCCTTCTCAACTGCCGTATACTTAATAAATAAACTCCCCACACCATCCCTCTCAAATGCTTCTCCTTATCTTAAATTATTTAACAAACCACCAAATTATCTCAAATTACGGAGCTTTGGATGCTTATGCTATCCATGGCTCCGCCCATATGCTTCCCATAAATTAGCAGCTCGTTCTTCTCCTTGCATTTTTGTAGGTTACTCTGCCTCTCAGAGTGCGTATCACTGCCTTGACCCTGTCACAAAACGTCTTTATACATCCCGACATGTCAAATTTGTCGAGGATACATTCCCCTATCTTACACTTACTGGTTCCCCCTCCACCACTGATTATGCTGCAACCCGCTGGTGTAATGTTCTCCTCCCCATACTTCCTGCATCCATGACATCTCCCACCTCCTCCCCTGCCACATCTGATACGCCAACTCCCAGCTCCTCCCTGGTCCCCTCTGCCACACCCACGACATCATCCACACCTCCTTCAACATCAACTACGACACCCTCCACAACTTCCCCTGCACCTGCCAGTCCAACTACATCCCCTGCCACCCCTACCCGTGCCACTACCTCTCCTGCCACTCCTTCTCCACCATCTCCCCCACCTCCACCTCCACCTCCCCCACCTCGCAATATTACCACCCGTCTACAAAACAACATTCGCAAGCCCAACCCGCGCTATGCCAAAACAGCCGTTGTCTCTAACCCGCACCATCTTCCCGTCTCCACAAAAGAAGCCTTATCCATACCCCACTGGCATGCTGCCATGCTTGAAGAATTCACTGCCCTCACCAACAATAAAACATGGTCCCTTGTTCCCCCTCAGCCTGACCGAAACTTGATTGGTTGTAAATGGGTTTTTCGGATTAAATACAATCCCGACAATACAATTCACAAATATAAAGCTCGGCTCGTCGCAAAAGGTTTTAATCAACGACCGGGTCTTGATTATGCTGAAACGTTTAGTCCGGTTGTAAAACCGGCTACTGTCCGTCTCTTTTTATCACTTGCTGTCTCTCACAATTGGTCTATCCGTCAACTTGACATCAATAACGCATTTCTACAAGGTTCCTTGTCTGATACAGTCTACATGGCGCAACCTCCTGGTTTTGTTGATGCCTCCTCTCCGTCTCATCATTGTCTTCTCTCCAAAGCTATTTACGGTCTCAAGCAAGCTCCGAGAGCTTGGTACAATGAACTCAAGTCTGCTCTATTACAGTACGGTTTTCGTCTCTCTCCCGCTGATCCGTCTCTTTTCATTAATACTACACTGTCCTCTCCTATTTATCTTTTGGTTTATGTTGATGATATTATTATCACAAGTCCATCCACTGCTATTTTGTCCTCCTTTATCACCAAGCTTGCTGCCAGGTTCTCTCTCAAGGACTTAGGTCCCCTTTCCTATTTTTTGGGTGTCGAAGTTACCCCTAACTCAGCCGGCCTGTTACTCACTCAGTCCAAGTACATTCTGGACCTTCTTCAACGTCACCATATGCAAGATGCCAAGCCTCTTCCCACGCCTATTGTTCATCATCCTCCATTACTACGCTCCCATGGCTCGCCAATTACTAATGTCTCTGATTATCGTGCTATTGTTGGCGGTCTTCAATACCTTGCCTTGACTCGTCCCGACATCTCCTTTACTGTTAATAAGCTAGCTCAATTTATGTCCGCTCCGACTGATGTACATTGGACTGCTGCTAAACGACTACTCCGGTATCTCCAAGGTACTTCCAACATTGGCTTACAACTTTATCGAAACTCCCCTGTCACTCTTCATGCTTTTTGTGACTCTGATCATGCTGGTGACAAGGATGACTACGTTTCCACCTCTGGTTATATTATTTATCTCGGTCGAAATGCTATCACATGGTCCTCTCGCAAGCAACGTGCATTGGCCCGTTCCACTACTGAAGCCGAATTCCGTGCCATTGCTGACACCACTGCTGATCTTGAATGGGTTCATGCTCTCTTAACTGACCTCGGCATTTCTCTCCCTTCGTCTCCTGTGCTTTACTGTGACAACTTGAGTGCCACACACTATTCTGCTAATCCCGTGTTTCACTCTCGCATGAAGCATGTTGCTATATCATTTCATTTTGTTCGAGAGCGTCTTCTTTCTCAGAAACTACGAGTTCAACACATTGCGCTCGATCAAATTGTCGACCTTCTTACGAAGCCTTTGCCTCGTCCGCGTTTTACCTTCTTATGCTCCAAGATTGGTCTCTCCTCTGGATCGTCCATCTTGCGGGGGCGTGTTAATCATTAGCATATCTTTGTATCTTTTTCCATATTTGTTATGACTTGCTCGCTACTCTTTCCATCCCGACTGTAATTATTTCTTTCCATATCTCGTGTATAGTTTAGGAAACTAGGTTATTTCTTTTTCTATAAGTTGTCCATATGTAAACCTATATATACTGTAACCTATTGCATTAATAAAATTATCTCATTCAAAATCAATTCCTCCTTTTCTAACACAAAAATGGAAGCATTCATCTTATGGGAAACCTAGCTACGACTTGTGCACAATGTCTGTACAAATATATGGCTTGCATTTTTATTTCATTGGATTTTAGCTTAATTTGAAATTTATAGGTGCTGATATGCTATACTTATTATTCCACTCCCCTGTTTAGAAGTCCCTTTATTCTATTTATATTGTCGTTATTTGACTTTGGTAGTCAAATAATATGAACTCCGACAGCTATGACATCGTTGTACACTCTAGAGACTAGATATTTCACTGCAACTCTACATATATTTGAAGAATTTTGCTACCATAATCGACACAGGTTGATAACATGTTTGTTTATACACTCTACATATATTCGCTACCATATTTTTGAAGAATTGTTTTTAATCATTGGTTGATAACAAGCTTATTTGAAAAGATTTCTAAGTTCGTATCATTGCAATATATTCTGAACTGTTATTGTTTAAATCTGTTTGCTTGTTGGATCGACAACTTTCATGGCGAAGCTTATAGCTTATACGACCAAACTATGTCTCACTTGATAAGTTCTTCAGAATTTGTTGGTAACACAGTAAAGTGCTCGCTTATTTACAATGCTAATTTATTCCAAAAAAATCTACAGTTCGATTACAAAGACCGGTGTTGGGTGACAGGGGTATAAGGAATTGGGGTTCCGCACAATTAAAATAGTTAAAATAATTTTTTGTTAGGGAAGATAAAAAATACAAGCTCGAACACCAAAAAAAATGTGAAGTAACTAGAGAACATTTAATCTAATTGTAAGACGGTTATACAAAAAAGAGTAGCTTTGTTTTGAGACGATCTCAACATAAGACGAGATTTAATAATAAAGACGGAAAAGATAAAATTATCTTGTGATTATTTAAAATGGTAAAATGGTCATATTTTATCGTATAAATAAACATGTGATTATTGTGTTTGTGTTAAACATACAATTATTTAGTCTCATAAATCATACTCCCTCTTATTCTAAATAATAATAGGGTTAATTGATGGGAATAATCCCACCTATGAACAGGCAACCTGTTGAACAGGTTACCCCTTATCATAAACTCATCTTAAACCCTTATTTTACTAACTTACTCATTTTCATTTTCACACTTTCACCTTCGCTTGTACGCCTAAGTGAACAACTGAACATCATCATCATCCTTGGTTATTTTCATCTTCATTCCCCTTTTAGATGCCATTGTATCAAACTCAATGATGACGGTAACTTTATTCTTTTATTTTTTCTATTAACCTTATTTTGTTTTACATATTCTACCCTTTTGACATTAATTTTTATTTTACATTTTGTGATTTAAATGGTTTATTTGGAATGATTTTGATTATTTTGATTGTATTTAATTGTTGTGTTTAGGTATTTCTTATAAAATTATCCTTTTTATTTAGGTGTTATTTTCCTTCAATTATTGATTTATTTTCATCTTAATTGGTTGGGCGAATCCATGAGAGTGCTCGAATTTGTCCCGGTGACGGGGTGTGGGATCGAATTGCTAATGGCAAAGTTGAAGTGGTGAACTGGACTCGGGTTTTCGATTCGGAGTTTTAGATTGAAGATGGAGATGATGGTGGTTTTGGGAATGGGCCCAGATCATGGTGGGTTGCTCACAGGTGTGAGGACGAGCTGTCTGGTTCGGGTTTCATTTACGTGGTGAAGATAAAGACGAGGAGGTGTTGTAGGGAGAGGTAGAACAGGTGGTGGCATGGTGGTCAAGCCTCAGCTGATTCCGGGTTGATGTGGTGATGATAGTGGCTGAAGGTCACGACTGATGGTGGTCATAAGCATGGAGGGCAAGCCTTCCAATCTTGTATCAAAGAAGAAAAGAAATAACAGTGAACCATAGAAAGAAATGGAGGGAGAAAATTTTAAAAATCTGGAGAAATGAAAGGGAGGAAGAACAGTAAAGTATAGGAAAAGGGAAGAAGATTCTAAAACCAAGGAAAGGTAACCTAGAAACAATTACTCTTACCGGTGATAATAGGTAAATAAGAGAAGGATATCAATTAAAGTTAAATGATGAGATAGCTTGGATTATTCTGGGTTATTGAAAAGTTAGGATTATTTTAAGCAGGACAGGCATAGTTGGGATTATTCCCATCAATTAACCCATAATAATATTCTTCCTTTCCTCTTTTTATCTATTCACAATACTTTTTTTTCTTTCCTTATTTAGTAAAATTTAATTAATACTTATTTTAATCATCTCACCCCACAACAATACTTATTTTAATCACCTTATCTTACAACATTACTTATTTTAATCATTTCACCCACAATAATACCCCACAATACATTCTCTCTTTCCAATTAACTCACCCACCACAATACTTTAGCTTATTTAATTCGGGTTTCCTTAATTCTCGTGTTACCCTTGAATAGGAAATGTTTTTTTTTTTTTTTTTGATGACGAGGAGGTTGGATCCTCCCTGATCTGAGACCCCACCGCTGCTGGCGCCCGTACCATGTGAGTTCTTTCCGCGGGATTATTTCCTCTCCGGCGGCCAGTCCCCGGAAAGTGTTCATCTAGGGAATCGAACCCAGGACCTCGCAATTCCTCCTTAGGAGGCTTTGAGGTTACCCTGGAATTCCACTAGACTCACACATCTTGGGTAAGAAAATAGGAAATGTTATCTAGAATAAGAGTGAGTAAATAGTTTCAATAACTAACTTGTTTTACAATAGACTTGTGTAAGACCGCCTAAACAAGTTTGTAACTTAATCAAAGATAAACGCAAACTCAGGTGTATAAGGAGCAATGGAGATGGAAATTTACACATACACCCGACTCGAATACGGACTAAACCAAATGATTCACGCCCAAAAACCAAATAAACCAGATGATGGTTCACACCCAAAAAAACAAATAAAAATGCTGGGAGACAAGAAGAAGGAAAGAGCAGCAAAAATATTCATTTGTAGAGACGAAGTAAATCCAACTGAGATCAAGTCAAGATTTTAATTACTGTGGTAATTCTTTTACCCTTATCTAATTATCTAATTTTATTGTTTTGTCTTATTTATTTCTCTCATCTTGGTACATTTTTTACAATTTTGCTCCACTCGTTTCATTTTACGGTTTTACCTCGTTTCCGTGATTGTGGTAATGCCGTACTGGTATAGTCAATTAGTCATATTCTTTACTTGATACGGAGTATCTTAATCCTTCTGATCATTATTAAGTATCTGTAATCATATACCCTAGTTTCAATCATATTTTAAATTGATTTCAAAATTGATGGGCAAAATCAAATTGAATGTATAAAACATTTGAACAAGGAGAATTGTGTTATCCACCTACTCTTTTCTACTTTCTCGTTTAATAACCGGTTAGAATATATTCCCTCTATTCTCCTATTTTCTTAAAGAGAGCTTTATTGCGGTCTCCAAAGCGTACCTTTGATCGTATTTTTCAATATCTATATGTTACTTTTTTTTTTTGTCGAATTTCTTTTTCTTAAAAATTGATATTAATCGTAAATGTTTTATTTTTAAATAAATAGTTCTTATTTTTCAACTTATTTAAAACTTTGACCTCCAAAAAGCAAATGAGAAGAAAATAGGAGAATAAAGGGTACTATATTTGGTCTTATCTTTAATTGATTGTAAGAGGGTAAAGGGAGAAGGTGGAATAAAAGGTGGGAAAGAGATGAGACGCCCCAAGTCAAGTTTAATGATTGTCGTTTGAAATCTTGTGCCAAAGTGTGTGGATTTTATCATCTGTGAACTCAAATAATTGGACTCCTTTATTTTTAGACCACTTATCTCACATCTCCATTATCCGCACCCTGAAATCAGTTGATTGAAATCGTCCTCACAAATTTTAAAAGGTAATACAATTTCGAAGAATCGGAGAGAGTATTATTTATTATTCCAAATCACATTTAGATAATAATGTGAACAGGTCTGCAAATGAAAAGAGGAATTTCCGACATCATTCATGTTTCAGACTCATTATTATAATTTTCGGAATTTTTAGTTAAAATTTTCGAAAGTTTTTCGAGTGTACCTTATATCATTACCAATTCGCACCCACTAAAATTTTTCGCCCCCTAAGCTTAAATCTTGGCTCCGCCGCCAATGAGATTATTCGGATGATCAACCCAGAGTTTGGATTGCAAGTGAGATGAATTAAGTACAATTATTTGAGAGAACGCTATATTTTTACAGCACATTAACCGACCAAACGTACAATAATGAACTTGAAACATGAATGATGGTGTCGAAAATTACTCCTTTCATTTTCAGACTTGTTCTCCATTATTCGAACTTTCAGTTGTTACCTTTGTAGAATTAATAATTACTTCCTTGTAGTTGTGGCCTTGTAGTTGTGGCCTTGTGGGTGTAATCTAACCGAACTCCAGTCCTACTGGCCTACTTGGCATTGACATTTCAATGACAAAAGTCTTTTCCAAGTCAACTAATTTTACAAAACGCGTATGTGGTTCTGAAATCTTGCCTGCTTATCCATTTATCTGAAATCTTGCATTTACAAACATACAGAAAAACAAAACAAAAACTCAGAGATATCATTCCTTTCCCACAATCATGGAGCTATCAAATACGTTGTCGTTGGTTCAAGTTATTCTTGGTGCAATCCAGACTTTGCTTCAGATGAACTCAGTGGGTTCCATTTCTGACTGCAAATCCCAGCTTGATGACCTCCAAAACACCGTAGAAACCGTCAAAGCTGTTCTTGAGGATGCTGAGGCCAAGCAGGAGTCACTCAACAGCCAGGAGAAGAATTACATCCAAGAGCTCAAAGATGCTGTTTACGACGCTGATGATGTCTTAGATGAGTTCCTAACCCTTGCCAAACAAAAGCAACTCAGACGCAATAAGGTGATCTCCTTTTTTTTCAGGTTTAAGCTTCTTACTCACAGACTATCAAGTAAAGTCAAAAGGGTTAACGACAAGTTGAACAAAATTGCCACTAAGAGTGATAAATTTAGTTTTAAGGTTGACTTTAAGCCTATGAAATTTACAAAGGAGGAAACTTCTTCTTGTTTGTCTGATGTAATCATCGGGAGGGAGGAAGATGTGGAGAAAATTGTAGGTGTGTTGTTGGGTTCTCATAATGTAGATCACCCAAATGTTTCTTTGCTTTCCATTATGGGTATGGGAGGTTTGGGAAAAACCGCTCTTGCCCAACTTGTGTTTAACGATCCTAGGATCACTGAGGCATTCCCACTGAAGAGATGGACTTGCATTGCTGATCAGGATCAACAACAGTTGGACTTGAAAGGGCATTTAGGTAAGGTGGTGAAAGGATTCTCAGTTAGTGATAAAATGTCTTTGGAGGACATACATCATGTAGTTAAGCAGCAACTTGGAGGGCAAAAATACTTGCTCGTGTTAGATGATGTGTGGACTGAAAGTTATCATGAATGGCAGAAGTTCATAGGGTTTTTGAACGTAGGGGGAAGAGGGAGTTGGATAATTGTAACTACTCGCTCGAAAAAAACTGCCGATTTGATTCGAAGTGATCAAGTGCATGTGTTGCAAGGATTGTCAGAACCGGAGTCATGGCATTTGTTCGAAAGGATGGCGTTTCAAGGCGAAGAAAGAGATGAAGAATGGGTTAAACTTGGCAAAGAGATTGTAAAAAAGTGTACCAATGTCCCGCTTGCTATTAGAGTAGTCGGAAGCCTTCTGCGTGGTCAATCCAAGTCTGAGTGGTTATCATTTCACGACAAAGGCTTAGACTGTCTTAGCGAGAGGAATGATGCTATAATGACCCGCATATTGAAGTTAAGTTACGATCAACTTAACCCTTCCTTGAGGACTTGTTTTGCCTACTGTGCTATCTTTCCCAAGGATTGGCGGATTAGTAAGAAAATGTTGATTAAACTTTGGATGGCACAAGGCTACATTAACCCCGAGAATTTGGGCGAAGAATACTTTCTTATATTGCTTCAGAGGTGTTTTTTCCAAGATATATACGAGGATGAATTTGGGGAGATTTATTCGTTTAAGATTCATGATCTCTTGCATGATATTGCTGAAAAAGTAGCGGGCGAAGAGATTTTCGGGGCCGTTTGATACTTCTAGTGTGGGTAAAAGAGTTCGTCATCTCTGTCTTGTGGATGACTCTTACTCGATCACGTATCTTCAATCGCTCTCAAATTCGTACGTGCCTTTGTATTAAGGATTTTGACCACAATAGTAGAGTGGTTCAACTACTAGCAAGTAAATCAATACTGAAATGGACATGCTTAAGGTCTTTAGATTGGAGTTATTCAGAGGCCAAAAGTCTACCAAAATCAATAAGTCATCCTTCTTTCCCTGCCTCGATTTCCTTGAGATTGATACGTTGCCTAAGTTAAAGGGGTGGTGGCGTAGATCGGTTTAGGGTCCCTCGTGGTCAAGCTTAATGGCGGTGGGAGCGCCCGAAGTCCGTGTAGAGTGGGTATCATCTCCCTCTTTTCCTCTCGAATGATCGACTATAAAACATTGCGAAAAATATTGTTTGCTCCTTTATGTCCTAGGTACTCGAGCATCTCAATATATATGACTCTAGGGAAAGTCGTTGCAGGTGGTATGAGGAGCACACCTCGCCATCATCCGTCGTCACATCCCAAATCGTGTAAACTGGAAATCAGCAACTTGGAGTGGCTCAAATCAATGCCAATTGAGTACTCTCAGTTTCTTGTAGAGTTAGATATAGTGGAAGATGAGAGCTTGGAGAGCTTGGGAGAAGTGAATGAGTTTTCGTCTTGTTTGTTGTCTTCCCTGCGAATCCTCTACATCAGAAGATGCCTTCAACTTAAGAGCATAGGAGGATGGTTGGAGCATCTTTCTGCCTTGGAGAAGTTGCGTATAGATGAGTGTCCAAAAGTGGAGTTGGGTGGGATGTCATGGCATAACCTTGCTGCTACCCTTCATTCCTTGGATTTGTATGGATTGTATGAGATGGAGGAATTGCCAGAGGGGTTACAGTTCTGCACTTCCCTCCGATCTCTTTACATTTATAATTGTCCCAAACTGAAATACATGCCAAAATGGATGCCCAAACTCACCTCTCTCCAGGAGCTTTACATTGAACGGTGTTCCGAGAGTCTCATTGAAAGATGCCAAAAACCGAATGGGGAGGACTGGCCCCTCATCCACCACATCTCAGTTTTTTACATGCGGTAGAGAATAGTGTGCACAGTTCACTCTATCTTATACTCCGTACATTATTACGTGAATCCGATTATTATTTTATGAGATCTTAAGTTAAGTGACATTAGTTGGTATTTGACTTTGGTAGACAAATTATATGAAGAAATTGATAGATGAACCAACTCAACCAACACCTTAAGGTGATGGTTGAGGCCCAACTATTATAAAAATTCCTATTAGAAATAAGGAAAAAAAAAAAAACTGGCAGTTTTGCAGAAATTTGCTACACTGTACATGTACAGCTACAAAATATTTGAATAGATTTGGTCTTGCTTAAGCCTTATGATCGTCTTAATTTAAGATCTCTCACAATCTTTATATTTTAACCTCTATTTTAATCGTGTGTGAGAGCTGTCTTAAGTTTAGCTTTTGGTTCGGAAAATGAAAGAGTACGACCAAACTGAAAGTTAGCAATATGAACAAAGATGGGCGATAGCCGATAAGCGGGCAAGCTTGAAATAAACAGAGGCGTTTACATAATTTCAAAATTTGTGAAAGGTATATGAATTTAAATAAATAAGTAGTAACACAATAGGCTAACATAAGTTTATGCATAATTTACCTTGAATCAATTCTCCATTTTTTGTGATTGAAGTTGTGGTAGAAGTTTGCACCCTGCACAATTAGTATTTTACTACCCGTAAATGCTTAAAACGGTTCTTTTGATAACTACCTTACTTTTAGAAGGGTCATAATTTGAGTGAAAGGCCCGTAAACTTAAATGAGTTTCCGAGCTGTTTATTGTCTTCCCTGCGTTACCTGAGCATCGATGATTGCGCCAAACTTAAGAGCCTGGAAATTTAGGACTCAAGTTTCTAGGGTGAAGAATGAAGATGACCATATTATTTGCCACTGAATAATCTATGATAGGCGAACGGGTCAGCGAGAATCAAGATAAGGAAGTTATTGCAAGTGTGAAGGTAGCGTATATTACTTTTCTTTGGTCCTCCTTCCCTCCGTCACAATCATTTGTTTGCCTTGTGTTGCTTTTCTACTGATGCACTGATTTCTGCCACCT
This sequence comes from Silene latifolia, assembly GCF_048544455.1. Taxonomy (NCBI): domain Eukaryota; kingdom Viridiplantae; phylum Streptophyta; class Magnoliopsida; order Caryophyllales; family Caryophyllaceae; genus Silene; species Silene latifolia. Next base: position 14,354,532 of record NC_133536.1, read on the forward strand.
TCTGTCAGATTTATTTCAGTTTTTTATGTCAGACGAAGCCTTTTATTAGTTCGGCCATGTTTTAAGGGCTTGCGCGTAGAAATGTTTATAATTATAAAAGGCTTTAGGTGATTTAATTCCAAAATTTGTCTGTTTCTCAAACCGCTATCCTCGTATCCCACTCCTACAGTGATGTAATATTGATTAGCTGAGACCTTAAGTAACCAACTCTTTTTTTTTGTCAGTGTGTCTTTTCCTCATTCTGAGGCCTCAACTTTTCAGTTTTTGGATGCATGGTAGGTTGGGAGCTTGAATTCTTATACGATGTACCGAATCCAACGCTGCTGTAACTGTGAAACTAATCCCAACACTATCGTCACATCTAGTTAGGTGTTAGAGCTTAATGGAGTATCTGCTTGACTGCTTATGGATTAAACTCTGGTGTATTTGCAGGCTGCTCTGAGCGAATACAGTAATAGGAATATTTATAATAAACCATCTATCATACAGGAGTACCGCGAGTTCAGGTCATTGCCGCTGACGTTAGTTCTTCAAGTGATCGGCCAGAAATTGATGTCAGTGATGACGTATTTCTACAGTATTGAATTTCTACAGTCCTTGTCATAACTACATTGACCAAGGTTTAGCAGCCTCCCTCCAAAAGAAACCCACGACACAAGTTAGCAGCCAACCGACAATCGGCGACCGAACGACTTCTTCTTTCAGGTACAATACTACTCCCTTCCTCCCTCCATCTCCATCATTTGGCTACCTTTAACTAAAATACCCGTCACAAAAAAATAAAAAAGGTAAACAAATGACTGAAAGAGGGGTTAAAATTTACGGTTCTTGGTTTGTTCTTGTATATTTAACTGGGGAAAAATTAATATAATTCTTTTTTGTCTTCCCTTTTCAAACATTACAATTCGATGGTCTTGTCAAACTCTTGATTGTGATCTACTCCGTACTTCTTACCAGTCATTTGTATACTTATTAAAATTTATGTTACAAAGAATAAAAAAAAAAAAAGTAAACAAAGGAATGAGACGGAGGATGTCTATTGTTGTTGTGTGTTATGTGATGTAATGTGGGAATTTAATTAGTCTTGCAACTTGATTAATCATGTGCTTAACTCCTTAAGTTAGTCAAGTATGAAACATGTAGCTTATCTCATTTTTCTAGTTAGGCTATGTTTGGTAAAACTAACTGAAAAGGTAGCTGAAACCTGAAAAAGTAGCTGAAAACTGAAAAGATACCTGAAACCTGAAAAGGTAACTGATAAGGTAGCTGAAAATTAGGAACTGATAAGGTAACTGATTATATTAAAAGATGTTTGGCAAACTAACTGAAAAGGTAACTGATTTTGATGAAATAACGTAAAAGGATATGATAATTATTTAACAGTATAGATTTAAAGGGTAGAAACGGAAAATTAAACCAAATCAGGTACCTGAAATCTCAAATGCTACTCTAGGTAGCATTTCATTTCAGGTAGCTTATTTGGTTAAATAAGCTACTTGCCAAACGCTTACAAAAAAATAAGGTACCTGAAATTTTGGTCAACTAAGCTACTTTGACCAAATCAGGTACCTGAAATGCCTTGCCAAACGGAGCCTTATATTGTTTATATTGTCCCATTTTGACTAAAGATTGTATCTAAGGAAACACAAATTCTCATTATAGACGGACACTATCCGTCTATAATGAAAGACGGGCCAAATACAATACCACTTTCTTAATATGACAAACAAGTGGGGTGGTGGCAAAAAATGTCACCACTTTTATTGTATTTGACTCGTCTATAGCTATAGATAGACCTGGCAAACAGATCAGGTCGTGTCGTGTTCGGGTTCATGTCAACTTTAAACGGGTCACCACTACCTCAACCCTAACCCGACCCAATTATATAAATGGGTCATTTGTCTCAACCCTAACCCAACCCATTTAATTTTTCTATAACTCAACCCGACCTGTTTAACCCATTTATCTTTTAGCTGGTCATGTTTAACCCATTTATCTTTTAGCTGGTCATTTTTAACCCACTTAACCCGTTTAATCCAATACAGTAATAAAATAAACTAAGTTTTATAAGCCTACTAGATTTTGTGCTCGTGCGTTGCACGGATTATAATATTGGTTCACCTCTAATTATTATGGTAAGTATGGTTTCTTCGATGCATACGGGTAACCTAATATAGTCTTGAATATTTGAGCTTCTAAAACATTGTTGGAGATGTTTATTAATTAAAAAGGACTTGGTTACAAACTTACTTGAAACACTTACTTGTACGGGTTTTCTATATTGTTATTGGACAATAGTGTTATTATTGTATATTTTTGTCTAATTATAATTATTAACATGCCATAAAAAAATGAATCATACTTTAATTTAAAGATACCAACTATATTATAAGCAGTTGTTAAAGTTTACGTTTATTATTATCTCGATGTTGCCATAACAAAAGTGTATTTATTTAACAACTAACTAATAGACTGTTTCAATAATAGCGAATGGGTTATTAATCTTAATTTTTATAAAATATTGTCAAAGTTATATCAATAGTTAATTAATTTTATCAGTATTAATCTTTAGATGGTTAATTTCCTTTTAGCTACCTAGCTTGTAAATTAATATTTGTGATTATATAAAGGTATGCCAATCACTAATCAAACCATATTATTATTAATGGAGCCATACAGCTAATAAATTATCTACTTTCATATTAGGAGTGTAGTAATATCACTCGAAATAAGAGAAGGATCTAATGTGCTCGTCTCTCTACCACATTTGTGATTTTACTGATTTGCGAGTATATAAAGGTAAGCCAATCATTAATATTGCCATATAGATAAGCATATTTGATCACCTTCTTCCAAGCGTTAGTACACTCTTATTATAACGGTACAAAATTTATTCACAAATTCTTATTTCAGACCGTCATATCCGTCTGAAATTGTCAGACGGATACCATTTTCTCTCACAGAAAACCCATTTAGGGTGTGAGTGGGAAAGCACATGGGGTGTCCCACCACCCATGTGTTTCTCACTTGTGAGAGGTCTTATTGCGGTCTGAAATAAGGCGGTCTTAAGCAAGACGGACTGAAATTTATTAGCAATCTTGCTTTGTGAATGTCAATACACAAATTCTTACTTAAGACGGTAATTTCCGTTTTAATGACAAAACAAAGCCAAGTCAATATCAAGTAATAATTTTTGGATCCGCTTTTCCAGTTAAACGGATTATGAGTAAAGCAAGGTTGATAGAACATTGTAAGGTATTCTCCTACTGTTGTCAAAAAAAAAATATGCTTATCTTTGTTCATACTAGTTAGTGGTCCGCACCCTATCGGGCGCGGTATTCTATTGATTTACGTTGTTGTTCAACTCCGATTAATTTAATGTGAGTTAATGTGACTGATTGCTTACACATATAATTTTGATAAATGTCATATATAAAACATCATGGTGTGTACTTAATTATCAAAAAAAAATTCTGAAAATAGTTAGGTAGAGGACACACCTTACAAATTCAAGCAAATATATAGCTTAGCGCATAATCGGTACCCCAATTTGGGCAAGTTTTAAGCTCATCATATGCCTAAGGAACACCTAGTTAACATATTATTTAGTATAGTAATCAGTAGATGTTCTAAGCGGGGAAAATATATAGCTAAGCGTAGATTTGTCTATGATGAGAAAATATAAGATTACCATCTTTATACATAAAATTCAATTACATTTTCGTAGATTCGTAAATGACAACATTTAAAGTAAATTAAAGCACGTTAAAGTAAACAAAAGATTACTATTTTTTCTTGCATAACACTTTGACTTACCAATAACATGACATACTTTTTGTCTCCTAGTAGATGCCTTCAAAAAGCCAAAATCAGTCATTTAAAATTGGAAAGATTCATACAAACAACCCTAAACGCGAATAAAAACTCCTAAAATTGAACAAAATAAGCTTAATCATACCTCATGAATTCAAAATACATAAACACAATTAACATAGACAGTTTATCTCCCCCTCGAATTAACATAATCATAACCACTACAATGTGTCTTGCTTGTAACGGTATCTTGGTGGTTACATTTTATCTTAAAGTGGTAACATTTGCGTCGTCACAATTTGTGGTGTGTTCACACCGGTCACAAATGAATTTTTGTAACCACTAATCAACAAATATGGTTGCACAGTTTTGTTGTTGCGTACGTTTTTCATGTCATAGCGCACGCAGTCCCTAAACGCTGAATTTTAATGTTGAATTTAGAGTTACATGTCACGCAATTTCTAATATTGTTTCGTCGTAATTGTTTGAGAAACTGTAACGTAAATTATTAGGTACACAAATACTTTCTCATGCTTTGTAACAAATTAGCAAATCAGTGTAACTACCCGTCTTCCTCATTTTTTTCAATTGTTATTTTCCTTCCTTTTAAATAATTTATCTAATCTTAGGTAGTTTTAAATCAATAGACTTTAAAATTTCTAAGATTTTTGAAAGAACTATATTCAATTTATTGTTAAAGAATAAACATGCTACATCAATTCTTTTTAATAAAACGTTCTCTTAGACTTCCGCAGAATGGAATAACCACATGACTTAGGCTCACTACCACTACTCGGCAGTTTACAAGTAGAAAATCATTGAAGGAGAAACTTTTTTTGTAAATAATTTGTTACAAATGCTTACGTTTATGAGTTCATAACAAATCAGTAGTAGTTGTGTTATTGTTTTTCTTTTCCTCCTCTCATATCCCCTTCTCTTCATCATATCTTCAATTTGAGTCTATTTATCATTTCCCTTCTCACATCCCCTTCTTCTCCTCCTCCTCTTCCCATTTCCCTTTATCATTCCCTTCTGTCACCGTCGCTTGTTCCTTCCCATATCCTCCTGGCTCCTCCCCGGCCATTTCCCTTTATCATTCCCTTTTGTCACTGTTAGAGTAGAATGTAACAAAGAGAAAACATAGTGAATTATACCAGGGCATCACTATCTATAGATACAAAATACAAGGGAGGTATTGAGCTTTACACTTACGAGGAACTCAATACATCCACATACCCTATGATCATTTTTTACCCAAAAAGAGGGACTATCAACAAATGGACAATAAGTCATAAGTTTGAACCTCTCTCCCTCTTTTTGTTGTAAACGCCTAATTAACACCAAAACGATATCAACCCACACCGAAAACCCCCATAAAATATGAAATATACACTTGAGCATCCTTAAAATCAATGCACACAATTTCCAGATAGATAAGCTACACAATTGAAATCCTCAAGAATGCGCAAAACCCAGATAAAATTCTAACTCTCACATCCCATATATTCAAAATAATAATCCAAACTCAAACTATAGTGAAAACAAAGAGGGTTTCATTAGAGAGTGCAGAAGTAAGACGGAACCAATAAATAAAATTCCCAGAAATAATCATTTTAAAAAGCAGTAAAGAAGGAATCTCTAGAGTCAGGGCAACAAATAAATCACCGATTTTGATGAAAGAAAGGAACTATTTTCTTTATAAACGTCATCATCTCAAACCTTTGTACAAACTTTGATCATAATACCTGAGTCTTAAGAAATAATACCAACAACCACCTGATTTCACTTTGCTTCCTCTTTTCCTGGTATTTTCGGGATAAGCGTCAATGGCGACGTTCCGGACTCTTTCATCACCACCATCGTCGAAATCCGTGCTTATGTCAATGCATGTAAGCCAATAAGAGTAAACTATTAAAAAATGCCAAGTGAAGCAGGAGAAACTCACCCTGAATAATAAATATAAGAGAAGATTAATATAGCAGTTCAAAATTCAATAATGTTCGAACCTAGATAGGTATAGAAATAAGTGTCCGAGACATTTAGACTCATACCATTCTACATATCTATCGATTATCCTCCATATCCCACATCCTAACTGCTCACATAAGGCCCTTAAGCCAACCAATATAATATTCGTCAGGAACACGAACATTATGAGCCAACTTTAACAGCAGCAACAACAACAATTAGGGCAACAACAACATGTGGTTCAAAGCAATACCAAGTGAATCCTCTCAATCTCAAGGATCAGATCATTTTCAAATTTTTGCCAATAGAAACTTTTGGTCCGTTTGTGCGAGAGAACATCTTTACCTGAAAAGTAAACACCCACCCCAAGAACTTTAACCAAATTTCTCACAAATTTACCATGTAAATCAATATCATTGGTAAATAATCAATGGGAGTAAAAAATAAAACTGATTTAATCTAAAAGACGGGCAAACTCTTTGCTAAAGCGATTATATTCATTGCATTTTGGCAAAATTGTGTGTAACACAAAATCAATTGTAGCTATCCTTAAAACAAAAGACATGTATTTAACATGTTGGTGTTGTTATGTTAAAGTTAGCTTGCTTTTGGATTGTCCTCTGGAACGAGCCGCGTAAACCTGTGTACCGCTTGGTTTTTTGGAATTGAGTGAACTATATTTGTCAGTGGCACAGCCACGGTTACTCTAGTTCCTGTAGTTCCTATACCTTTCAATATATAATAATTTTGCTGTTAAGTTTTCACTTATATTTTTTTTTCTTATGCTTTAAGATTTGGATAGAAGGCACCTGGCCAAAACAAGTAACATGTTTTAAGTTTTTTTTTTAAAAAAATCAGTGTACGGTCATCCTAAGATTTGTAGAACAATAATATAAGAAGGTGTTGCCACATTTTTTTACTAATTGTTGTAGCTAGACTTTTCAATAAACCTTTCAATATATCTGGGCGTTTCCTGCCCACCGTAAGTTTGGACATGTTGTGTCATTGCAGTGGCATAATGAGCAGGCACAACTTGACTCATTATACCAGTTTGTATCACTCACGGCAAAGTTCCATATTTAATTGGAATTCCAAATCCATTGCTGGAGGCCTTAGCTGAATGGCTTGAAACAAAATTTGATGTATTTCTGATTGTAAGAACCAACCTAAGTTCAAATAATGGCAAGTTTTCTAGTCTGATTTGCCTGTATTTCTGTTAAATAGACGCAAAAGTAATAGACCCGGGTCCTAGAGCGCCGTAATAATTTGAAATAAATCTCATTCCATAACTCCACAATATTTAGCATACGTTTCAAACTTTAATGAACCCCACAAGCAAAATTTGACCTAAGTTCATTCTGATTTGAAATCTTGTAGCATATAACAACAATTATACGGCAATAAAGTTAAGTTCATTCCTGGGCACAAATTTTACCCAGAATGTGGGTAACAACCAATAAGAATGGCGTTCATCATATTGTAGCTACAATTTGTTTTTGATGAGCACGTATCGCAAAATTAATTAGTAAGCGTTTAGTTATATCCTAATATAACATTGCCAAAATGTGCATACGTAATAACACCCTTATTAAGGAGACTCATGCCTACCTAATTTCTATTCAGGCAATAGCATCGCAAGACACGGCGAGACTGCGCTACTGTATTTAAAAATGGTATCATTAACAATAAGGCCAAACATCATAAACGTATAACAACAATGACCCAACTATAGAACTTATTAAATGACCAGGCATAATTTAAGAGTGCGGGCAATTTTAAGGCTAACGGCTAACCTCATATTTAGGTTCACGGTATCACAAATTCCTCACAGAAGACTCCTCACGGAAGATGCTTAATAATCAATCATTTCACTTTGTTCTATCATACTGGAAACAACTAATTGTAAGTCTTTTCGGCCCATGTGAGCAACCAGGGAATTGCCTAGGAGTACCATCCAACATTTTAAAAATTAGTATACCAGTTACCTGATGTGTGCGACTGATTGTTAAATTCCATACTGAAGTTCAGGGACCGTTATGCTGTTTCAATCATTGTATGGGAGATCGCTAGACTGAAAAGCAAGATCAACAACATTAGTACAGAGCTTAGAAGACAGATGGCCATAGTTGTAGGAGACAAACAGGTACGTGGAAATTATTTGAGATATTAGTGATTATCCAAGTACTAACACAGCCACTTATGTAGTGGTAGGTCTAAAACAGAGAAAGAGTTTCGTAAGCAGCGCGTGAATCTATTCTAGGAAACACATCTCGACAACCAAGAAGTGCTTCGTAGCTTATTTGCTTTGAGGGGTGAACTGCCAATGAAACAGTTCACTGAGCAAGAAAAGGTTGCACTACTTCGAAACAATATTCAATGAGCAAGAAAAGCTTAACCATTCCATGTATAGGATGATCATTCAGGATACTGAAGAGGGTTAATAGGAAACAAATGACAGCAGGATTATTCCAAACGATATTCTGTAACGAATATTATCAGCCCTAAGCATCCTCAAGATTCTCTCCACGGTGGCTAACATGTATGTCCATGTTTTCACAGGTTGACATCCCCTCACTTAAAAACAAGTAAACCTGAAAGAGTATAGCTGACAGTATGCTTAGATTTCACCCCTGAAAAAGCACACTATCACACATCTTTTCACCGAAACAGTCAAATAGGCCATTTATTTTATTTGCTCAACAAGAACAAGTCTATATTTTAGAAAAGAAACATAGTCAAAATCAGTAGTAATGCAATCTGACTACGACATAGTGATATCGTCCTAATTTAGAACGATTTAGCCCCGTATTATTCTCTTAATTTAACTCGATTTTGTGCGTTTCATTGTTTATAGCTCATTTAAATTAGTAATTTATAATAATTAGTCACCGTAGTTATATTTAATATTTAGCCGGGTTTTTTTTATACAATATTAGTATCATTACTATTACTTTATTATTATATTAATTTATTATTATTATATTATTTTACAATTAGTCTTGGTGAAGACGGGTCGGAGCAAGTGACGGGTAATGCCACTCACAAAACGGATAGGGGGACAAGGTGGGGGCACCCCCATGTGCTTCCCTCTCTCCTCTATTTGGGTCATTTGTGAGAGGAAATGGTATCCGTCACTCCAAAGCGACGGATACGTGCCGTCTTCAATGAGATTTTGTGATTATTTTAATGTGTAGGTGAAATACGAAAGCAAAGTGGAATAATGAGACGGAAATTGAAATGAAATAAAAGATGGCGTGAATGAGTCAATCTTTGACTTTGTCAAAGTCGACTCTTGACTTCACAAACAACACAATTCAACTGTGTGTACAGTGTGTACCCATATCGCCAAGAATTAACTCGTCACCATCGAGCAGCTTACGCGGCTCAATTCCGAAACCGAGTACCATCGCCAAGAGCTCCTGCAAGGATTCAGCAGCCACCACCACGAACCTCCGACTGATAATTATTTCACCAATTCCGTCTCAGGCAGCCGCTAAACAGTATAAAAACAGTTAGATCAGCTACTAATCCGACTGATAATTACTTCGCGAATTTCCGGAATCTGACAACGACATGGGCATACAACAATCGCGAACTAGCTGAACATTCGAGAGTAAATTGTCAGAAATTGACCTGAACAATTGAGAGTTAATTGGATGGGAATTGAGAGGGCGGTTGGGAATTAGGTGAACAATTGAGAGGGTAAAGGATTGGCCGGCAATTGGGAATGAGTGCTAATGATTCTGCAGAAATAAATTTCCAACTGTTCAGATAAGTGGAAAGAGGTATGAGTGGCCTGGATCTTCCAAAGAGGAACGAGTGGCCTGGATGGTGCTCTCTACTGTTGTGGACTGTTGCAAAGTTAGGACTGTTCATAAGGAACCCAAAAGGAGATGTTTACACATTTTAATAGTTAAGGATATGCCATATATATGTGAGCTATGGAAGAAGATGGAGTTAACCCTAAGTTAAGGACCTAAACTATTGTTCTTTTTCCAGTTAAGGACCTCAACTTCAAAAAAAATCGAGTTAAGGACCTATAGCCTATTGCCGTTAACTTTCCGTTTATTCTTGCTGAATGACGCCATCAAATGCAAACATGGGATTATTTCATATCGCTCTCATGCAAACTGTTCTTCCTTGTTTTTTTTTTTTTCCATAATACAGTATATTACTTTATAAATCTTTGAACATTCATGTTCAAGCCCATAAACACCATCATTTCTGATTTAACCAGAGATGAAATGGAAAAAAAATAGGCATTCAAAATACATACTACTTATAAGTCATAAGTCAACGGAGTAACTAATAAGCGGTGTATACGATCGAGTAGATCGAACTCGAGCTCGAATGGTTATATATGAAATCGGCTTGGAAATTTGTACTCGGAGCTTACTCGGAGCTTGGTCTGGACTGGAAGCTCATTGAGAAAAAAAAAGGTTGTAGTTCGAGTGCAGTGTAGTGAAAGACTTGTGCTCGACTTAAACTCAATTTAATCTTAAATTTTTTGATTTTTTCACAACTCTTATTGATTTAGTTTCAAAACAAATACGGAGTTCAATTACAAAATAGCGATATAATTAAGAAGTATAATCTAAAACAACAACATATATAATTATAGAAAATTAAACTTAAATTCGAAGTAGTAAAAAAGAAAATAAGCTTGAATGAGATTTCGATACCTACTTTACTATGAATTATTATTCAGCTCGAACATGGCAAGTACGACAAAAACTCGAGACCGCTTTGACCGAGCCATTTAAACACTACTAAACACGTTGACACAAGTGTTGATGCAAAATAGTGTCATTTTCAAGTTTCAACATTAGAACAAGGCTTGATCATAGGCTAAAAAACTATTGTTTCCAATTTATTTATATTGTGTTAATGTCTATGATGGCAGAGTAACGGACACTGCTAACAGAATTGTGCCACAAGTCCTTAACTGGAAACTATAATAGTTGAGGTCCTTAACTGGAAAAAAATCAATAGTTTAGGTTCTCATCTTAGTGTTAACTCCAAGAAGATGATCAAATATGCTTATCTTTGTATGACTTGCATCGCTAAAGGGGGAATTAAAGTTCAAAAAGGATATGTATATCCGAACATAGAGTATAATGTATTTTTTTTTTCTTTTACTTTTCTGACCTCCAATGAATATCAATTATCTTACACCCTCTCCAATATACAATACACATTGGGGTTAAGAGGCATAAGGATTTGAAATACACCATTAGATTGCTAAATACAAAGCTCAAATGCATAAAAAAGATGTACATGAAGCTTCAACCTTTAGTTTAGCCCTTGAAATTACCACCATTAATTCCGCCAATTAAAGATGTTTTGTGAGATAATAAAATGACCCTATAATTTTACAAACATAAAAAGTACATAGAGGATTCAACCCATGATGGCAGTAGTAGAGAAGTACATAGAGGATTCAACCCATGATGGCAGTACATGGATAAATTGGAGTACATAGAGGATTCAACCCATGATGGCAGTAGTAGAGAAGTGTCTTTTCCTTCCCTCGAGGAACTTGAAATTTCACATGTGCGTAAGTTGAGAGCATGGTGGAGAGGGGAAGATATAGACTGTAAAAATCATGTACAGCCTTGTTTTTCCCGGCTCTCCAAGTTGGACATTGCTGTGTGTGAAAAACTGACGTCATTTCCTGCTTGTATAAGCCTAGAAAAGCCGAAATTGTATGGTGTAAACAAAGAATTATGGATCACGAGTTTGGGCCAGGAGAACGATTCAATCAAATTAAGGGAGGTGCAAGTAGACAACCCTGATTACCTGAAACAGTTGACCACGGAAGGTCTAAGTAGCATTCTTATATTTGGAAATGATGACATAGAAAGTTTGTCAGAGCTTGCGGAGACATTCAAGGGCTGTCGTTCCCTACGGAGCCTTACAATTTTTGATTTCCATCTATGATGCTTTTCAAAATACCAAATCAAGATATCCTCATGACATTTTGCTTTTGCATTGCAGTTCCAAGAGTTTTTTTCTTCTCTTTTGTAATCGTGAAAATCGGAAGTTTGTTTATGGTATTAGACTTGAAATTTCTCTTCGAGATTGTTTTTTTTACAGCTATGTACAAGATGGAGAGTAAGTTTTCAGATCTTTTATCAGTGCAAATAATTACTCTGTATTATTAAAGTAGACGTATCCGTGTTCAACTGTATTATTGTGGCATTGAACGAATCATCTTATTGAGCTAAAAATAGCATTTTTTAAGTTTATGTGTGGATAGTCCGCCAAAATTCTCTGTTTAACAGAATATCTATACCTTATTCCAATAAGTTTAGTAGTTTTTCAGATAAGAAGCCAACTTAGGTTGAGGCTGTTGTACTTGTACCTTCGTTGCAGATCCATGACCGGCTGGGAGTTCCTGTAACTTCCATGGTATTTCTTGCTCACTGTTCCCCCAGTCGGGCTACCGGCTGGGAATTCCCTTTGCCTAGTGTTGCTTGAATTGTATACATTTGGCGTTTCCATCCGGCTGACCGGCTGCCGGCCTACCGGCTGGGAATACTTCTCAGCTTCATTTTCTCCTTCTTCCATACTTAGCTTAGTCAACCCATCTTTCTCGCTTCATTTCTCCCGTTCCCGCCTCAATTTCTGCAAGGGAGCCGCAATGTCATAGTAACGGGGATCGGGACACGAAATGCACAAGAGGACGTATAAAACCGACTCGAATGGGGTCGGTAAGTATGAAAATAAAGGGGGAAAATGGTGCAAAAGAGTCATATATCAATGCACCCTCTTACAAGACTGTGTGTTTTTGGATTCTATTTTATTGCAATGTGGTTTATATTTCAATTTTTTCACAGTACGGTAAAGAGTACGAGTATGAGGCTCCAGTAGTCAAGCTTTTGACCAAGGTATATTGCATTCAATGCGACAGTGGAAAGATGAAGAGCTTGTTGTTGTATCTCGGGTCTATTACTCCCTATCTATCTACCACCCAACTGAGAAAGGGTAGAATAGATTGTGGACTATCCATGAGTGTTTGTAGATACTTGCTATTTTATTACGGAGTTCCTTATTTTCTGTTTTGGTTGTATGTTCTTGTGGCTGACATCAATATTGGATATGAAGAAATTGTCAACACTCAGGTACAGTTAGGCATTCATTACATGGTGTTAAATCCCGGTTTAATATTTGATCTTGAAAGAGATTGGTGTGACATGGTCTTGATCACTGCTCCATAAATGCGACTGGTACCAGCTCAAAATGTGATCACAACTCACAAGACCTTCAAGCCTTGATTATTGGGTTTCTATTCAGTGTCGCGGCCCAGATCTAACACCATGATTAATAAACTACATTTTTGTAGGTGGTTGGTAACTTCATATACTGAAGTGACCCGTTTCAGAGACGGTCTTCTGTTCTGTTTCCTTTCTAGAAATTTAGTGGTTGTCTTGTGGGGATTCAGTAGTATGTTCTCTTATATTTATGGGTGATGACCATCAGGTTTTAGCTCTCAATGGTAGTCCAGTGAAGAATCTGAAGAGCTTGGCAAGTATGGTAGATTGGTAGAGGCTTGTGAAGATGAGTTTACTCTAACCTTGATTGTAATTGTAATTGTAATAGTTTTAAATTTATTTAATTACTGTATATATATATGAGCATAATGATTTGAGTCATTTTTATTGGAGACTGAATTTGAAAATGGCATTATGTAGGTGGTCAGAGGCTTGGTAAGGTTTTGGGGAGCGGGCTACCCAGAACAATGCAAACCAACTTCTTGGGTATTATAGGAATCACTCTCGCAATTCCAAGTGCGTGCTTTTCCCTGTTTACTATGCGCTCTCATTTTACGGAATTACGTGTCATTATCGGATAGTTGATGGTTGTGCTGTTTGTTTGTACATTATATGTGGTAACTATGTTTTACATGGTTATAATGACTATTTTGCACGAACTTTTGCCGAGAAAAAGAAACATACATCGGATGTACTACCTCTAACTTTTTTGTTTTTTGAGCATATATGTATTTTTTTTGAGCTTATTAGCTCAAACTTTATTTGTTTTCGAGCATATGTGTATTTTTTTTTAGCATATTAAAGTTTATAAGTTAGATTTTAATATTTTTTCCGTCAAAACTAAAATCTAACTAAACTTATATGTAATGTTTTTGAGTTTTATTGTAATTTTTTAGAGTTTAATGTTTAAGTGAATAAACTCAGAAACTTCATAGTGAAACTCAAAAACTTTAAAACAAAGCTCAAAAACTTTATTATAATGCTCAAAAACTATAGAATTGGAGGTAGTACATCAGATGTACAATCCTCTTATTGTAAACTAGCAAACGTATCTGACTTGAGTAGATGTTTGTCATAATAGAAATTGATTGTAGGTTTTAGAGGTATGTTTTTTTTTTTTTTTTGGCAGCAGTAAAATCGTTTATACCTAACTATCCATAGCTTGGCAAGCAAGACTATGGGCAACATTATTGAAATGCCTAGGAATGTAACTAAAAGCTAAACAATGAAAAGATGCAAAACAATCATAAATATCTTCCAAAACTGCCTTTAGCAGGTGATGTGGTCGTTCCATCCCCGTAAGCTGCAAAATGAGTGATAGACAGTCGGAAGAAATCTCCACATGTCGGAGTCCCCTTTCCCTAGCCCAAGAAAGCACCAAGAAAACACCAAGACCTTCAGCCTGTAACGCTGTTTCCGCTCTAATTCTCCTGTCCGTGCTGTAGAATCGTTCACCATTTTCAGACATAGCAATCCACCCAACTCCCGCCTTGTCCAGTCCCTTCCAACCCGCATCCACCATCACTCGCACAGTTCCACAATCACCGATCCTACCCACAACACACACTGGGTTACTATTACGAACCCACCTTACACTTTCCCCCTCGAGAGACATAATATTCCCATCCAAAATACATGAACCTTTATTAACCTCAGAAATGGCTTGAATTCCAGTGTTCACAATTCGTGACCAAAGATTAAAGAACATCATAGGATCGAAATCCACGTCGTTAAACAGAATTTTGTTACGAATACTCCAAATGCACCAAATTGTAGCTAAAAACCGCACCTGATGCTTCTCCCTATTGTCGTCCTTGTCCATAAATGATATCCAATCAATAATCCATGAATCAATGCGCAAGAAGGAGTCATGATCAGTACGAATGCCAAGATCAGAACTAGCCCACAATCTTCGGGACACAGGACAGTCCCGAAATAAATGCTCCATAGTCTCAATAGCCAAGGCACCACCCCGACAAAACTTACAAGTCGGATCCACCTCAATATTCCGCTTCACAAAATTACTGCCCACCGAGAGAGAATTAGTAATAATCCTCCAAATGAGGAGCTTCCAAGTTGGGGGACCTGGCAACCTCCATAGTTTTTGTTTACAAAAGTTCCGGCCAACTCCAGTTAGCCTCTCCTTATCCTTTTGTGTTCCTTTTCGTTCCATATAATTATGAAATAGGATGCCATAACCGCTTTTGACACTATATTGACCATCACTATTATGTAACCAATAGATTTCATCCCTTGTCTGTGACCTACAAATAGGTTTAGCGAGAATAGCTTGAACACTTTCATCCACCAACATAGTGCGTAGTAAATCTTCATTCCACGTAACTCTCTCACCATCATTACCAAATAACCGTAAATCTTTAATCTGCAAATGTCGGAGGCCCACACGATCCATTTCCAAACAGTCATCCTTAGGTTCCGGATAATTCCCATTGACCCATTTAATAGTCCATACATTCAAATTTGAATCCAAACCTGGTTTCCATCCAATTTGTTCCCTCACAAAGTGTAGACCATAAAGGATACTCCGAGCACCCAATGATAAGTTGTGTCCACTTTGGATCACCCAATTATCCTTGAAACCTGCATCACCCAACAGCTTCTGACGGAAAACACGTGTGAAAAAAGAACGATCTCCCGATAAAATCCTCCACGCATGTTTCCCCAGCATTGCTTGGTTAAGGCATTCAATATTCCGAATTCCAAGACCACCTTCCCTCTTTGGTAAACTAAGAAATCTCTGGCTACACCAATGGATTGGTCTCCCCAATCTACCACCCGCCCACCAAAAATGTGATAATAAGGAATTCACCTTGTTAGTCACACTTACCGGTATTTTAAATACCGATAGAAAGTAATTAGAGATGTTTGATAGGACAGATAAGATTAAAGTTAACCTCCCCGATGGAGTCAAAAAAATCCCATTCCATGAAGAGATACGCCTCATAACAATATCAATAATTCCTTTGAAAATTTCCCTCTTTGATCCTTGCAATTCCGTCGGTAATCCAAGATATTTTCCCAAACCTTTATTTCCCTTAACTCGTAGATTCCGCATACCACACCGCGCCTGAGCCAGTGTAGTACTAGGGCTAAATAAAATCCCCGATTTATCTTCATTCATAACTTGGCCAGACACCTTGCAATACTTCTTCAAAATAACCCGTAGAGTTTTCGTGGAATTCTTTCTATTATGTAAAAAGAAAACCGCATCATCCGCAAAGAACAAGTGAGACAAAGCCTCTTCCCCACGGCATAAAGTAATTCCTTTCAACGAGCCATTTTGTTGTGCTTGTAGCACATTACATGATAACGCCTCCATGCATAAAACGAAGAGGAACGGTGAAAGCGGATCACCCTGCCTTAATCCACATTTCGGTTGAAAAAGCCTTAATGGTGCACCATTAAAAAGGACTTGATACGAAACTGTCGTGACACAATTAAGAATTAATAAAATTAACCGTTCTGGCATCCCAAACTTATAGAGCACGGCTCGCGAAAAATCCCAACGCACACGGTCATATGCTTTGCTCATATCAGCTTTAAAAGCATACCGGCCCGACTTTCCTTTCTTGTGTGAATTAATTTTATGAAGAGCTTCATTTGCCAACAGGATATTATCAGATATCTGTCGCCCCGGAACAAAGGCATTTTGGAAATCCCCGACTAAATAACCCATCACCTTCGCCAGTCTATTTGTAATACACTTAGAGACAATACGCATAAAAACGCTACACAGACTTATCGGTCGATAGTCTCCCACCCTCTCCGGGTTATCACATTTAGGAATTAAGGTAATGAAAGTTCTATTTTGTTCCCTAAGAACCATCCCCGAATTTAAAACCGACAAAACCGCCTTTGTCACATCTTTCTTAACAAAATACCAACACTTCTGATAAAAAATTGCAGGTACTCCATCCGGGCCCGGTGATTTAAGTGCACCCATCTGAAACACGGCCATTCGCACCTCTTGAGCCGTGAAAGGCCTACTTAATACATCACAGTCATCACTAGTCACTGTTTTGTTGATCCCCCTTAATACCTCTTCCATTAAAAGAGCTCCTGATTCTTCACCAGTAATAGTAGTTGGGTTATAAAGCTTAAAAAACGAATCATAGAACATATTTCCAACTAGTTCGGGCTCATAAATCCAATTATCACTATCATCCTTAACCCCTAGGATAAAATTCTGACCCGCTCTTCCTTTAACCCAATTGAAAAAGTACTTCGTACAAGTATCCCCTTCCACCATCCATTTCAACTTTGCCCTTTGTCGCCAAAAAACCGCAGCTACTTTTGAAAATTCTCGGACATTGTCATTAGCTTTTGTATACACTTCATCATTACCATCATTAATTGCAGTATCCATACCCCTTTCCAGCTCGGAATCAAATTCATCCCATTTCTGATGCCACTCAAGTCTCTTATCCAAAGCCCAGTGTCGTACTTCTTGTCGTACATTAGAAAGCTTTCTTGCTACCCGAAAAACCGGAGATCCACAAACACGGAGCTTCCAAGCATCCTTGATAATACAAATACATTCTTCATACTTGAGTACCCATGCATCCATTTTATAAGGCTTATTATTGACGTTTCTTGTGAGATGCAAGTCCAATTCTATTGGTGCATGATCTGATATTTGTATAGGATAATGTTTAATACCGGTATTCGGGAACAACATAAACCATTCCTTTGAACCAAGTGCCCTATCAATTCTTTCATACACTCGTTTGGAACCTTTACGATTATTACACCAAGTATATCTCGGCCCTTTAAAGGGTATGTCCACCAATTGATTGCTGATTTTCCAATGATTAAACTCCACTGCCCCACTAATTGGCCTTGTATTCAAGCTTAGCTTATCACTTCCAAACTCAACTTGATTAAAGTCTCCCAAAATAAGGAACGGATGAACTAAATTCGTCACACACTCCTCCTGACCGTCGCAATTGAAAAGATGGAGCCCCATAAAAAAGCACCAAATACCATAAACGACCATTACATTTTTCTACTAATAAAACGATAAAATTATTACACGTCAAAATGTGGCTCAACTTGGCCTCTTTCCTCCATCCTACCCATAACCCCCCCGAGCTTCCATTGGCATCTATGCCTACATTATTCTGGAAACCAAAATGCCTAAACAAAGGAGAAATACAACCAACATTACACTTAGTTTCAATTAGAAAAACGAAATCATAATATTTAGTACTTAATAGCGCCCTAATCTTCGGAATTGCAGGGGCGAGCGCATTATTGAGACCCCTACAATTCCAGGTGAGCCCATTCATGGCGAGCCAGGAGGTTGACTTGGTCCAACCTCCGCAAAACCACCAGTGTTACTAGCATGAGACGAATCTGTTGAAACTTCAATCTCCATGTATGTTACTGCCACTCTGAAACCCCCAGCACCCACAGCTTCAGCAACATTTAACTCTCCCCCAAAGCATCTCTTCTTTGATAACTGAAACAGATATTTCTTTGCACTGCCAATGGACTCCACTGCCTCACCAGGAACCAGGCCCTCATCAACCTCTGAACAGCATTTTCGTTTCCTAGCAGTAGCAATAGCATCCCTATTGTCCCCTCCCACACCAGACTTGGAGTAACAATCCGCTAAACCCATAAAGCCATCAGAGATACAAGCAGCCTTCCTACCATCATCCATCATAGCAATGAGCCTGGCAGAAGGAGTTCCATACGATGGGAAATCAAAGAGCTTCACCTTCTTTAAAGCTGAACCCTGACCAGCATCCAACCCAGAAATATGACCACCTGGTACATCCTTCCAGAGTTCCTTCAAAGGCTTGACAGCAGCTGATTGAGCCTCCAATTGTTTGTCCTTCCAAATAATAGCTGCTGGAGTAACTGACAGAATGATTTCTGTTTCCTCACCTTGAGCTGCAGCCACCTCAGCCCCCACCACAGATTGAGGGATCCCATTAAGGCACAAATGTGAAAGCTTAACTTTTTCTGTCTTCTGAATGAAATGGCTACACGATAATATATTTATCGTTGTGATAAAGTTCTGAGTTAAAAGTAGTAGGGTTTGTGTGGGAGAGGTTAAATCAACGAAACTATGATTTTATGTTTTAGCCTAAAACATTTTATATTGCTGAAATAAGATTGAATAGTTGAAAGAAAAGTAAATTTAGTTTGAAAAGGAAAACCTACGAAATGTTACTGTAATTAGGAACTCTTGGTCTTGCTCAGTTGGTTGAATGTGATAAGTTTTGTATAATATCGTTTTTACTTTTTAGAAATCTCTTTTGTTGGCTAATATACTCAAGCCTCACCATTTATATAATATGAACTCTTTTTATTCAAGCTCCTTTATGATGGGATGGCGTAAAAATAACCAGAAATTCTCATTTAAGAGATGGGTCTATCTGTCTTAAACTTAAGACGGGTCAAGTAATTGCAATAAAACAAAAGCAAAATGCATAGGTAAAAGCAACAGATTTATCTTATGTGCACATGTGGATGATACTTAACCCGTTTTAATGTTAAGACGGATATATCCGTCTATATCAGAAGGGAGACTAATTGATAAATAATTGTAGCTTGTTGCATTCTACCATGTTAGATCACTGCCTTATTTTATTTGACTGAGTGATGGTATCTGGTATTGTTTTACTTTGGTTTAAAGGTTTTTTGTGTATGTTGGTGAAATCGGGTACTAAGAAAAGTAGCTTGTAAGAAACTAAGAATAGAATCGGAGATGAGCGGATCTGGTGCTGTGAAGAAATTGGTGGCGTCAACTAATTTCGCCGATAAATCAATTCATAATCTAAAAAACTAATCCATTCCATAACACAAATTCTTATTTCAGACCGCAAGATCCGTCTGAAACAACAAGACGGACCGTTTTCTCTCACAAAATACCCATTTAGGAAGTGAGTGGGAAAGCACATGGGGTGTCCCACCACCCATGTGATTTCCATCATGTGAGTGTGCCTTATTGTTTCGGCGTATCTTCATGGCCTGCCAAGCAGACTTTGATTGATTCCATAAAAGGTAGTTAGCAACTTGATCCAATCTTATTTGGCAAATAACCAACAATTACACCCAGATTCTTATGTATTTTCTATCGCATATTGTTAATACACTACCGAGAGGTATTAAGTTTCAATATCAACCTTACACAATGAAGAGATAAATGTGTACCATAATTTAGGACTTTTCTCCTTTTAAACTTGTCCTATACTATAAAACAATTACCGATAACATATTGTACATATTCGGACAATAATTAAACTCGTGTAGTTGGGTGATTCGCTACTTTAAATTAACAAGTCTTTCTTGTGACGGGCATTATCCGCCACAAGCTTGCGACGGATCAAGTACTACTCATGTGGGTAGATAGGACAAAACAGATTGCAAATCCCTAATCACTTTGCTTTTGTCTTATCTACGCCACATGAATAGTATTTGACCCGTCGTAAACTTGCAGCTGATATACCGGCCGTCACTCTCATTTGTGAATATAAATATACATTACCCCACATCCATCTGTCCATAGTCCTTACATTGTCATTCAATAATCACAAAATCTATAAGACGGCACATATCCGTCTATAGCTAAAGACGGGTCAAATACAATACCACATTCCTAATAAGACAAGCAACAGCCAACAAGTGGGGTGGTGGGGACAAAAAATGTCACCACTTTCAAGTTATTT
Source organism: Silene latifolia (assembly GCF_048544455.1). Taxonomy (NCBI): domain Eukaryota; kingdom Viridiplantae; phylum Streptophyta; class Magnoliopsida; order Caryophyllales; family Caryophyllaceae; genus Silene; species Silene latifolia. The sequence goes on from NC_133536.1 coordinate 14,375,287, forward strand.
GACCGTCTTTAGCTATAGACGGATATATCCGTCTATAATAAACTACCTGCTTCAATAATTTAAATAAATATCTCCACAATAGACACATTATTTCACAATAATTTACGTTTCATCGTACCAAAAAAATAAATAGTAGAAAACCTTTATTCACGTGTCAAATTGCCTCTCTCGATCGAGCCATAAATTGTACGCATTGCTACAATTTTACCAATCAACAATATTGTACCAAATAATAACATGAGGCTCATACAAGGTTTCTATCTTATAAATCTTATCCTACTAGGGCTTGTGGTAATTCATGGCCATTCTACCGCGATTCACCTCCTTATGCCACATAGCGGTTCAGGAGGTCACCCAACCCAAGGCTTAAATTGTTTAAGCTGGCGGTTTGCTGTTGAAACAAACAATGTTAAGGATTGGAAGACGATTCCAGTGGATTGCGAGAATTATGTTGGCCATTACATGTTGGGGGCTCAATATAAACAAGATTGTTCCATTGTGGCCGCTTCTGCTATCGACTATGTTAATAGCCTAAATATTAGGAAGGGTAAGGATATTTGGGTGTTCGACATAGACGAGACTTCCCTCTCAAATTTGCCATACTATGCTAGGCCTAATGTTGGATTTGGGTAAGACCCTGTACTTTTAGATTTAATTTCAGCTCTTATAAATTCAGTTCAATAATTATCTTGTAAGACTGTTGTACCTGTTACAATGGTCGTTCTTTTGCATGAAATTGATTGTTGATTATTATGTGGTTTGCAGAGCGTTCCCGTACAATGCGACAAGTTTCAATGAATGGCAGGTTGAAGCAAGTGCACCACCGATAAAATCGGTCCTAAACTTGTACAACAGATTGCTAGAACTTGGTGTCAAGGTTGTTTTTCTAACCGGAGCAGATGAAGAATACAAACGGTTCAAGATCCGCAATATGAAAAATATTGGCTATAAGAAATGGCTCAAAATGATATTCAAGTAAGTTTTCACGTCATTTTTGTGAAATGGATGTATAACTTGTCATGATAAACACGTAATGATATATCACAAAATCTCATTGAAGACGGCACGTATCCGTCAATTTGGAGTGACGGATACTATTTTCTCTCACAAATGACCCAAATAGAGGAGAGAAGAAAGCACATGGGGGTGCCACCTTGTCCCCCCTATCCGTTTTGTGAGAGGCATTACCCGTCACTTGCTCCGACCCGTCTTCAGCAAGACTAACTGATGATAAATAGTTAGCTTTCATTTCATGGATGTTGATGAATAGAACTCGATTGCTCCGTTTACACACATGCGTAACACAAATTCTTGTTTAAAATCAAGAAATAATCCGCTTTTAGTTAAATAGAGATGGATGACTGGATGAGACAAAAAAAAAGAGTGCAATATGGAGTATTATATAGAGTACTCTGTAATATGGATATGACCGTTTTAAGGGAGACCAGCTAATGTGTCATTTAATTCAAGGTAAATAAAAGACCAAAGAAAGGCGGAGTATTATATGGAATACTTTATAATATGAGTATATACTTATAGAAAACTGTCTTTGAAAAGTATTTGCTTGATTTATGTGACAGGACATCGAATGAATCTAAGCTGAAAGCCGTGGAGTACAAATCAAGGCATAGGGAAAATTTGGAGAAGAAGGGTTACAAAATAATAGGGAACATTGGTGATCAATGGAGTGATTTATTAGGACCTAACCCTGGCTTGAGGACATTCAAGTTGCCTGATCCTATGTACTACATCGCCTAATTTGTTGGACGAAGAAATTACTCGTATATGTAAGTAGGGTATAGTGGTAATACCCTAGTAAGGGTACCGAAGTAATCTTACCACTTAATATAAATAAGCGAGTTTCTCGTATTTCTAAGGCTACATTTGGCCGTTTGCTCTGATATCATATTAGACATTGGTGATGTTGTAAGCTTCAATTTTCTATCTATGAATTAGTGTTCGTTATGGGTTTCGTCAAAAAGAACAAACCTTCTAGTTTCTCGTTTTCTTGGGACGTGGCTAATTTTTTGCACCCATTTACGTTCTTTTGAGAGTATACAAGTAGGGATGATAAGTCTAAAACTCGACCAAAATAACATGAACTTATGTCTCATTTCTTCAAACAAATAAAGTATAGGATTATGGCTCTGTTTGGCAAAACGACCTGAAAAGGTAAAAAACCCGAAAAGGTGGTAAATAAAACTGAAAAAGCTGCTAATCAAACCCGAAAAGAATCGATAAGGTAGTTTGAAAATTATGAGTGATAAGGTGAATCGATTATATAAAAATGTGTTTGGCAAACTAAATTAAAAGGTAGGTGATTTTGGTAAAATGACGTAAAAGGATATGAAAATTATTAAATATTATAGAATAAATGGGTAAAAAATGGAAAATAAGTTATTTCGGTACTGATTTCTCAAATGCTTTCACCGAGGTAGATTTCATTTCAGTGACCTTATTTCACCAAATAAGCTACTACTCGCCAAACACTTGCAAAAAAATCAGGTAGCTGAAATTTTGGTCAAATAAGCTACTTTGGTCAAATAAGCTACCTGAAGTGTCGTGCCAAACGGAGCCTATATATAGGTAGAAATTAGATGTGTTCATCTAAGCTCTCCTAATGTCATTCAGAGTCCAATTCAACTCGTAGTACAAGTTACGTGGGTCACTCAAGTTGATTATAGGCCAACACAAAACGAGTTGGGTCATATCAGACTTGGGTTGTGTCGGGTCAATGATGAGTTCAGGTTGCTTATTGTTCATGATAGGTCATCGGTGGGTGAAAATCAGGTCGGGTTTGGTTCGTGTTGGGTCGGGCCAGGTATTTAACATATATTTCATGTTAAAACAATGCATAAATATATTTACTTTAATGTTAAGAGAAAATAATTAAAATGAATATCATTTCAGTCTTATTTACGCCATTATTAAGCTGATTTCAAGTCACCTATCGATCGGGTTTAGTCAATATCAGGTCACAGGCCGAATCATATTTGGAACAAATAAGATTGCTATTAATTACCCATTTAACCTCAGACCAAATCCGATCGGTTTCAGTTCATCAAATTTCCGAGTTCTAATAGTTTGAATATCGGACGGTTTAGTTAAATTTCTCGAATCGGGTGAACATTTACCGGCCCTAAACTCCTAGAGTTACGACTTACAAGTTACAACAGTCAGACTAGAGGTGCTCAACATGGCGGGCCAATCTTACCCGGCCTCATGGGCTGACTTTCAGCAGCCCAGCCAGCCCATGTGTCAGCCCGTTCCTTCCCTCGGGCCGGGCCAATGCCGCATTTTCCTTAGCCCAGTCCAAACACTAAAAAATTAAAAATATAGGTGGCTTGGCCCGCCCTAACCCGATATTATGCGGGCTGGGCTCGAGCTGGTCAAAACCTTCCCAGCAATGGCCCAGCCCGGTCCCTCGCCTGTGCGGCTGTGCCGTGTTAGTGCTGCCAACCCTTAGCCCGGCCCGCCCCTGGCCGACACAGCCCAGCCCGGCCCAGCCCAGTGAGTACCTGTAACTCTAAGCCAGACCATTATTACACTCTCCCAGTCTCCCACTTCCCTCACTCCAAAAACAAACCCCGCGACGACCGGAACCAAAGACTAAGGCTGCATTCAGGTACACTACTAGATTCTAGGGTTTTATACTTCTTCGTATAGTTCATCTTTTAATTGGTGAAAACTTAATTGAATTTGTAATTGACATGCTGTATTAATTTCATGCTGTAATTTTATATATTGTCTGTGTAATTTGGGTATATTTTAATGGAGAAATCAGTTCAAATTGGGGAAATTAGTACTATAACGGTATGAATAATCTGACATTTGGTCATTTTCAATGTTTGATAGAATGGTAGGACTATCTATAGGAGAAACGAATTTCATACGGGGTGGTATTGCGCAAGACCTTCGTTGCGACGGTCGAAACCGGTTATCTTATCGGTCTATTAATGTTGAATCCGGTGTCATTCCGCAGGTAACTTTATCCTTCTTGTAGAATTGACTGCTTTTTCGGTGTAGGATTCGAGTTTTTGTCGAATTCAGTTAGTTAGTTAGTTGCATTGTTGTATAATTAGGGGTACAAGTTGATCTTTGTTTTTGCCACTGAATCTATGATAGGCAAACGGGTCGGCTAGAATCAAGATAGGTGGAACTGATGTTATTGCAAGTGTGAAGGTAGTGGATATTAAATTTCTGTGTTTACTCCCTCCGTCCCAATCATTTGTGTACCGTGGTTATAATACTCTTCAGTCTTCACAGAGAATAAAATAGGTAAATAAATGATTGTGATGCAGGAAGTAGTTTGAGTAAACTGGTTTTTTAATTTTTACTCCGTTTTGTTAAAGGTTGTTTATAATGTATTTGACGCAAAATGCAGGCTGAACTCGGTAGACCTAGTTCTTCTCGACCTGATCATGGAAAGGTTTCAATACACGTTGATTGCAGTGCAACAGCTGCACCAATGTATCAGGTAAGTAGTTTATTGATAGTTCTCTGCCTGATGAATGTTTATTATCTTATTTGAAGTAGTTCATACAGAGTTCTCCTGCGTTGTTGAAGTCTGAACTGATCGACAATGTTTATGTTCTTTAGCATTTACATGGTTTAGCTGTGTTATCTTCTTTACAGGATTTATTGCGGAATTTTTTGTTTGAATTTAGATTCTCTTTTAAGCAATAGAACACTTCCAAATTCATCCTCCATTTTCAAACTTTTAAATTTGATGATTAAACTCTTCAGTGTGATCCGCTTCTTACTTGTTTCCTTGTTTTAGTATCCCCTTTATTTGATTCCTTTTTTGGATAACTAACTTAAATTGTCAGACATCGATTAGTGAGTCTTAGTATATGTCACAGGGCAAAGGAGGTGAAGAATTGTCGTCAGAACTGGCACTTGCTCTACAACGAGGCCTATTGGGAAGTAAAAGTGGAGCTGGAAGGAAATTTTGTTCAAAAGATCTATGTTATATTACCGATACATTAATGGTTGATTAAGGGAATTGAAATGAATGATTTCATAGTTCTTGAAAATTACTGCGGCTTCATTTAGAGGTGATATTAGTCATATTTAGGAGATTAGGCTGTAAGAGACTAAGAGGCGATACTGCAACCGTGACTGCAACCAAGATTTAACATGATGGCAATGATTCTAAAGCATATTTTCAGGGGCTGGAATTGATCTTTCATCTCTGTGCATTGTCGAGGGAAAGACCTGTTGGGATCTATATATAGACTGCCTTGTGGTCAGTTCAGATGGGAATTTGCTGGATTCCTTAGGTGCCGGCATCAAGGTATCATTTACTTGCCTATCTACTGATGAACTGGATTCTGCCACCTTCTGTCAGATCTTGGCATTTCATTTCTCGCACTTTACCTCTCTGGACAAAGCTTTTTATTAGTTAGGCTATGTTTTAGGGGCTTCGTATAGAAGGGTTATAGACTTATAGGTGATTTAATTCCAACCCTTTGGAAGATATAGAAATTAGCTGGAGCAAAGAGAAATTTGTTCTGTTTCTCAAACTGCTGTCCTCGTATCCCACTCCTACAGTGATGTAATATTGCTTTGCTTCACTTCGATAAATAATTCTTTCGTTTGTCAGTCTGTCTTTTCCTCATTCCGAGACCTCAAGTTTTCCTCATTCCGAGACCTCAAGTTTTCACTATAAAGAGAAGTATTATTACTCCCTCCCATTCTTATTTTTCTTTCCATTTCACTTTTTTGGGTCAAAGTTGAAATAAAACTTCGACTGGAAATATGTTGAAAAATGATTAATATTAACATATAAAAAGAAAATATTTGTATTTATTATAAAAGTATCACAACATATAATTTTCGACAAAAATAAACAACATATACACCACGAAAAACCCGGTCATAGTGGCGCCTTGGAGAGCGCGTAAAAGCAAGTGGGAAGAAAATAGTGAATGGGAGGGAGTATTAATGTACCGAATCTTATACAGCTGTCACTGTGAAACTAATCCCAACATTATTGTTTCATCTAATTAGTTAATGGGGCATCTGCTTATGGGTTAAACTCCTATGTTTGTGCAGGCTGCTCTGAGCGATACAGGAGTACCACGAGTTCAGGTGATTGCCGCTGACGCTAGTTCTTCAAGTGATCAGCCAGAAATTGATGTCAGTGACGAAGAATTTCTACAGTTTGACACTTCCGCAGTGCCTGTCATAATTACATTGACAAAGGTTTCAAATTTTCTTTATCATTCTAGTATGAAGAATACCCACTGTATCCTAGTATTGTTGCTATTTGACTTTGGTGATCAAATAATATGAACTTTATCAGCCATTATATCACTTTTGATCAAGGACATACCGAAAGAATCATATCAGCTCATTAATTCTCGTTTATAATGCTGTTGATCAAATGGCTGATGACCAAAGTCAAATGAGAACAATATAAATAGGATGGAGGATTTATAGGCTCGTTATTTCTCGTTTTGCTCGTACATTATTTGAATTCCAATTTTGATGTTTGTTTAGGTGGGAAAACACTATATAGTAGATGCATCTGCAGAGGAAGAATCCCAAATGAGTTCTGCTATTTCCATCTCTGTAAACCGTCAAGGTCATATTTGTGGCCTAACCAAACGTGGTGGGGCCGGTCTGGATCCGAGCGTAATCCATGACATGATCTCTGTAGCTAAACATGTTAGTGAGCAGTTTCTGAACAAGTTAGATTCTGAGATAGCTGCTGCACAAGCTCGTCAAGAGGAATCGTGAAATGCTGTTAACCTTTATACCTAGAGTTCTTATTTCTACTCTCTAATGGCGATTTTAGGCCTAAGGATTAAGGTGAGATTTGTTAGTCTGTATGTTTTGTCATCAATGGATGATCCTTCTACCACCTTCCCTAAAAACCCTTTTAAGCTCCACTTTTGTTCATCCTGATCAGCAATGCATATCCACCTCTTGAGTTGGAATGCATCACTAATCCTAGGATTGTTATACACAAGTTGAGCAAGAGCGGTTTTTCCCAAGCCTCCCATCCCCACAATGGCAAGGAAAGAAACAGGTGGATCATCAACATTAACTGAATCCAACAATACACCTATAATATTTTCCACATCATTCTCCCTCCCAATGATTTTACCACACAAAAAGGAACAAGTCTCCTCCTTTGTTAGTTGGGTAACAGGTGGGTCTTTTTTTTTCCTACAGGGCTAATATTTTAGTAGTTTTATTTATCAAGGCATGAAAGAATGACATATACCATCAATCTTCTTAATAATACCTTTAGGGTGTGTTTGGATAAAAAAAAAAAAAGGAAAGGGGGGGAGGGTGAAGGAGGGAAAGGAAAGGGAGAGAAGGGAAGGGGAAGGGAATGAGGTGTGGGTGTTTGGATACATTTCCTCCAAATCTTTTATCATGTGGGAGAGATTTTGATTAGGCGTGGAGGAGAAAATTGAATCCTCCTAATCACTTCCCCTTCATTTCCCTCCACCCTCATTTACTATTCAAACAAGAGATTTTAAATTCCTCTCTCTCTCTCCCTTTCTTTTCCCTCCAAATCCTTCAATCCAAACACACCCTTAGGAATGAGAAAAATATTAGCCCAATAGGAAAAAAAAGAGGTTAGCACAGACTGCACAATGATCAGCCTACCAACATAAGATATCTTCCTAGCACCAAAGGATCTTATCTTCTCAATTATTGTTTCGACCAGGACTTGACAGTCCTTCTTACCCAACTTACTAGCAGTAACAGGCACCCCTAAATATTTAAAAGAGACCTTGCCTTCCACACAGCCTGATAGACTAATGATGTGCTCTTTCATTGAGCTGTTTACACCACTAAAGTAAATATTAGACTTTTGTTTGTTCAATGTGGAGACCAGAGGCTGCAGAAAAAGTAGCAAAAGATCTAAGCAACACCAGAACAGACTGAGCATCACCCCTGGAAAAGAGAAGTAGATCATCGGCAAACATGAGGTGCTGCAATCTCAACTTCCCACACAAAGAATGGAATTTAAAATCAAGGACATTAGTAGTGAACTGGAGAGAATTTTAGACAAATATTCCATGGCAATAGTGAAGAGTAGGGGTGAGAGGGGATCACCCTGCCTCAAACCTTTTTTGTCAGGGAACATTCCAAAGGGCTCCCCATTTAGGACCAAAGAATAAGAAGCAGTAGATACACATTCCATAATCAGGTGAGTGAACTGAGGAGGGAACCTTAGGGCAACTAACATCTGATGTAGAAATTTAGTGGCCGAGAGTTGTGGTCACTCAAAACATTATTTTTTTTTTCCAAAAGGAGAGTACACCTTAGAAAACAAAAATTTAGGGTAAATTTGTGACCTTGCAGATGTTGTAGATCAAATTGCCCATTAGAAACATTCTTAATATATAAGGTCAACAAATGATTAAGGAGTGTTTGGAAATCGAGATTGTAAAAAAATTAGCATATTTGGGACTTTAAGCATATTTGACCAATTAATATGCTATTTGAATTGTTTGATAAACAACATATTGAAATAGTAGATTGAGGTCGAATCTACTATTTTACACACCCAACATATTCTATCAGTAGATTAGGAAAAAAGTATGTTCACCCTTTTAACCCCTTAAAAAATATTGACCCTATCTTTATTTTATTGAGTAAATAATTTATTCAATAATTTATTTATGTCCTTATTTGTCATTTTATAAAGGATTAAGATAATCAAGTAAATTAAATATACTAATTACCAAACACCTTTAACAAAATCTGCTAGTCGAATATGCTAGTCAAACCTAACAAAAAAATCCGCTAATTATAATCTGGTTTTACTAATATTAAACCGTTGTTTTTACCAAACGGGCTAGACTAGACCACAAAAACTCGACCGACCAAAACCCGACCTGTTTTTCTTAGGTTACAAACCCGTTTTTTTCGACCCGCTCGACCCGAACCCGAAATGACCCGTTATTTTAGGGTCGAGGCCCGACTCGAACGGGTGGACTCGTTGGGTTAAGGGAAAATCATGAATTTTATTAAATATATTAATATTTATATATTATATTTGAAAATATAGTTAAAAAATTATTATTTTTATTACTTAAATTGCAAATTCAACTAAAAAGTCAATTTTATATAACTTTTATAATATTTAATAATAAAATAATTATTTAAAAAAAATTATTTTAATAACTATGTCAATATAATTAAAATAATAGTTTTAAATATGTTTTACTTTTTTAAAAAAATATTTTTTAAATAAAAAAATTCATTTAAAAAAAACGTTAAAAATTATTTCTTAACTCGTATTCTGACCCTAACCCGACCCGTAATCTGTTTAACCCGACCGTATTCTAACCGAACCTGGGACCCGACCCGTTTGACAGTCTAGGCTAGACACTCAAAAGATAGGATAGATTAGCGCTTAAATATGTGGAAGTTATTACACTAAAATTTGTAATTTATGAAAGATTTTTTCTACCTCTTTGCAAGGAAACCGAATGGTATGGGATTTTACTTATTATTACAGTAATTTACAGAAATAAATTGATAAAGACGAGTCAATCCAGATTCAGATCAAATCAAGATTTAACTCCAGATTTTAATTACTGTAGTAATTCTTTTACCCTTCTTCCCTAATTTTATTGTTTCGCACTCGCAGTAGACTATTTACCCCTCTCGTCTCCTCTTACTGTAGGCATGCTTGTTTTTGTTCTGATCATTGATTTCCCTGGTTTCATTGGAAAATTAGTTAGAGTTTTGATTTTAAAATAATACAGTACTAGTTTAGATCCCGCGCAATAAACGCGCAATATTTATAGACTTTTTATTTTTGTATTACTTGATCGTGCTAAACTAACAATTTTTCATATTTCACGTTATTATATTTTGAGGAAAAAAAATTGAACTGTAAAATTATTCAAGAAAACTAAGTAAAATTGAACTGTAAAATCATAGTGGTATCTCATTAATTGTTTATTTTTCCCGTTATTATATTTTGTTTCGAGCAAAAAACAAATTAAAATTGAAAATTAATCCAAGAGAATTGAGTAATGTGCTGAAATACATTTTTTTTTTTAAGTATTTTTATACCACAACTATAATTATTCTAATTTATAAATTCTCTCAACTTTTTTTTTTGTTATGAAAGTAATCAAAATCAGTTATAGTTTTTGTGACACCCTCATTCATTGCGGAAAAGTAAACACATAATTCTAGATAAAAACTGCATGAATATGTTTGTAATAGGTTCATTTGGGTAAAAACCTGTAATTTTTAAAACCGAAAACGAAACCTGAACCTGTTATAAAAATATCCAAATGGGAAGGTGTCAAACATGCAAGGTCTAAAGTAATTCTCATAAATGAAACATCGCTAAAGTCGCGAAACAAAGTTATACAACCCAAATATGAAAAAGGGAGACATATGTCCCTAAAAAGTATATGACATAAAAATTGTTTAAGGGTCACAATAAGATAAAGTCAATCTAGGTCCCAAAGTTACTTTGCTCGCTAGCTCGTCCGTGTACCCCATATATGCATCACCTACACAATCGCATTTTATACAAATACGAAAGCCACGATCGGTGGGGAGTAACTCCGAGTTCTCCCGACCACGAAATGTCATAATTAATATAACATGTAAACATAAGAATATGAATATGAATAACACATAGCCTTAGCATATAGATGCTAGACAATCGTGCTTATCATGTGAACAACAATATAACAACACATAGTCCTAGCATGTGAATACTAGACCGACTCATACTACACTATCATGTGAATCACATAACATCCAGGAATCCAAACTCTATCAACCATAGCCGGCTTGCATCTCACCTTCTATGATTCATAGAATCATCAAACAAGAAAGGACAATATATCTAGAGACAGGCATAAGTTCTTAGGACAATCAATAGTAACTCTGTAACTCGAGTCTATACCACGAGGTAAGGTAAACACCCTAGTCCTAAACCTGCGCAGACCTAGCGACATGCGGAAAACTACCGCATCCAAGACCCATGATAACAACACATGAGTACCCCTAAGGAGTCCACCAAAGGGTTGGCTAGTACTTAAGCTGACCACATACTTCTACGAGTACGTCAGGAGGTCATGCCCTAACTTGGTGGGGGCTGACCACATACTTCTACGAGTACGTCAGGAGGTCATGCCCTAAGTTGGTGGGGCTGACCACATACTTCTACGAGTACGTCAGGAGGTCATGCCCTAAGTTGGATATAAACCCACCAAGCTAAGACACAAAGGCTATTAAGCTGTGAAAATACACTCGTCAAAGACTATAATGGCCTATCTATGATAAAGGCCGAAATACTCACCTAGGACCTAGTCATAGCTTGAATACTTTAGCCCACACCACACAAGACAAGTAGGACACCCAATTAACCATAAAAGGGGCAAAGAGTCCAAACTTGCACACACAAATGATCATACACACCCTAGCATATGAAAGGCTACGCAAGAGCATATTCAGCTGACAATCCAACAATATCTCCAATATCAATAATAATCCAAATTCCAGCTAACCAACAGTACCATAATCCATGAGAACAAGCTAAAATGGCAAAGAGGCAACAAGACTCAAGCATAAGGCATCCAAAGCATCCAACAACCAACATGTGAAATGATAATTACAAATATCAAGGCATAACATAAAACATCCAATAACACTCAATCTCATCTCAAAGACAAACCCTCGACCCGAGTCCCGCGACGGGTCATCGGTCAAATCGAGGCTGACCGGTTTAAACCTAGTTTGACCTAGGGATGACAGTGTCACCCTGACCCTGTGGATATCCATCCACCCGAAATTAAATGGGTGGGATATGGATGACGATTTGTTTTTTAATTTAGGGTGGGATATGGATATGGGTAAATTTAGGGTGGGATATGGATTATAGTCTATCACCCGCTTAATCACCCGGTGGATATCCTAAATTAATTTTTATGAAAAATTAATAATAAGTTTTTAAAAATATTAAAAATAATTTTGATATGTGTTTCAAAATAATATGTTAACTGATATGTGAGCTAGAAGTTAAAAATTGAGACATGGTTATAAAATATAAACCTCGTTGGCCCGAGTTTAACTATAGGCTTGTGACTTGTCAATGTTTTTCACTTATTATCTAGTTGTTTTGCATTACCTATATGAATTAATCTTATTTCAAGGGGCCTGAGTCTAACTTATGCTAAAAGATATGTGAGCTAGGCTTATTCCACTATAATCCAATATATAAGATGATTTATTTGGTGATGTACGCCTTTTAATTTTATCGTCTTAATTTTTTTTACGCTATATGGTCTTTAAATTTTATAAGCATGAAAATAACCAACGGGTGACCGCTCCACCCGCTTCACCCGGTGGATATGGATATGGATGGATGAAAATATATTAAATGGATAAGGGCGGGATATGGATGACCATAAATTAAATGGATATGGATATGGATATGGATATGGCTTCACCCATCCATATCCCACCCATTGCCATCCCTAGTTTGACCAAACTCGTTCGATCAATCTGCCCATTTCGAGTCTTGGCCCATTTTGGCCCAAATCACAACATTCATTACAATATCATTCTCATGCAATATTCTAATTTCTATCATGTGAACACTATCAACATAGAGAAAACATTCCAACTTACAAAATAACTAATTTCACAAGATTCTCGCATAATAAAATAGCATAAATAACCGTCTCACACAAGGGTAAACTTTTCTATAAATTTTAATCGATAAAACGACGCCATTTACTCATACGGACTCCGAATTGAGTGATTCAAGTGGCTAAACCACCTAATTTTTCGATGCCGTTCAATCTGTCATATTTTTGGAAACATTGGAAACCATCTCGGTCCGGTACTGACGCGTTCCAGCCAAAACACGGACTTGTCACAACACATAATTCCTCATCCAAATTTGTTCCAAACAATAATATACAAATGGGTAACATAAATTAAACATAAGCATACTCATCTTACTCCATTCATTCATTTATCAACAAGATCGTTTCAAACAACAACAAACAACAACAAACGACAACAAACAACAAATACAACTACTAATGTGACATTAATTCGTCGAGTGACTCAGAATAGTTACCTTAAGCTAGAAAAAAAAGAACAATAACACTTGAGAAAGAGCCCTAGAAACCGAAATCACTCATCATCTTCTACAATATATGAGTCACCTAACTCATCTTCAAATTCTTTACCTATAAGAACAACAAAAACACAATTATTAAGCTTAAATTCGAAACCCTAAAAAAAAGTGTCTTAAACAAAATTTGGGGGAAATGAAAATAAAGCTTACTAGTAGATGCGGATTGAAGAGAGGATTCCAAATATATAATTTTTATGAGATTTGGTGGAGAAATGAAGGATTTATGGTGGATTTAGGGATTGTAAGAATGATTTTTGAGAGGAATTTGGTGTTTGATGAAAGAAAGATAGAGAGTGAATTATGGAGGAAATGAAAGATGAAGAGGAGACCCATGGAGGATGGAGGGTGCATGGTTTGGGGTAGGGTGTTTGGGTGAGTTTGATTGTTTACGTTTTGGTTCGTTTAACGGAAATTAAAATATTCGTCGAACGCGATTTCCGAGAATATTAAAGTTTTTAAACACGATTTTACTAAAAGATTAAGTAATCATATGCCCAATATCCAAACTCGTTTACCCAATGACCGTAAGAAATGGGAAAATCCCAATATTACGACTTTTATCCGAAATCTATTTTATCAAAGGAAAATGTTTAAATATAGTTTAAATCACTTTTAAACATTTCTAAACTATCAAAAATAATTACATTTCTTCAAAATAAATTAAGATTATATTTTATCAAATAAATTTTATTTCAAATAAATTAATATTAAATTAAAATAGATTAAAATATTACTTTTAAAATAAAATAAAGGTCTTCAAAATTACGGGGTGTTACAGTTTTGTTTATACATAGTATGAATAGTATGAGTCAAGTCATTATCAAATAATAATATCAATAAAAAATTTAATAGTGTATAGTCATATAGAGTATTATTTATACTATAATTAAAATATAATAGTTTAGTGTTTAGTGAAAATTATATAATTTGATGAAAAGATTAATTTTAATGAAAAGAAATATATAATGAAATTAGAGGTGATCATGGGCCGGGCCAATACGGGCTTGTCTTGAGCCTTTCTAACAAAAAAAAGCGGCCCATTTATATGGGTGGGGCGGGCCGCAGTCGGGCCAAATGCGTGGGCTTATTTAGCAAGCCCAAACCCGACCCTTATGGGCTAATGCGGACTTTTGGTCCTAAATGGGCTTTTTCGGGCCCTAAAACTTACGACTTACCCTAGGAAATAATTAGCGTAATACCTTCGATTTCAACTTTTAAAACATACATAGTGTATAAAATTGTACAAAATATGATTAAATCCATATGAATTGCTCTCTATAATAAAATAAAGACAAACATCGCCACTTTAGAATGCTTAATCATGCATTCGTAGATATGATTTATGTTATGCATACTTTGTTTTATAAATCTAAAAAAATATACTTGAGTTTGTAAAGAGTTGGGTATAACTTTAACGCTACTTTAATAGGTTTTATTAGAAAAAAAATTCATTATTAATAAATATGGGCCGGGTCGGGTCAAATGTTTTAGCTGCCCAAACCCGGCCCCAAAATATTTTGGGCCTTTTTAGGCCGGCCCATGGGCTTTTTGGGCCAAAACTAAAGGCTCAAGCCCTTCCAAAAAGCGGGTCGGGCCGGGTAGGGTCAATGGGCTTGGGCCATTTGATCAGCTCTAAATGAAATACAATATAATTATTAAATTTCTTATTTAGTGAATACAATTAAATTATTAATAGTTTTCTTATTTAAAAAAATGTTTTTGGAGGAAAATTTGTGAGTTATTTATTAATTTAGTAAATAGGAGATTGTTTTTCGTAATACGCATGACGTGGAAGAAAGATTTGTAGACCACTTATCTGACATCTCCATTATGTCATCACTTCTTATTCATTTTTGATCCTTTATTTGTCGGTTGTATTTTCTTAGAAATTGCTCATTTGTTTGAAACATTCCTCGCAAATCTTAAAATGTGGAAATTTCGAAGAATCGGAGGGACTACAAGTTAATTCAAAATCCCATTCACACAATGTGAACAAGTCTATGGAAATGAAATGAGGAATTTTCTACTCCCATCATTCAAGTTGCGAGTTGATGGAAATTTCGTATCTCAATTGCTAGTTAGTTCATCTCAGATCCTTTATATAATCTTACATATTTGCATTTACAATTTACAAATATCATAAAACAAAAACTCACAAAGATCATTCAATTCCCACAAAAATCATGGATCCTGCAACAACTTTAGCTGTAATTCAAACTATACTTACTGCTATCCAAACTTTGCCTCAGTTACTATCAATGCTCTCCTTTTCTCATTGCAAATCCAAACTTGAAGACCTCCAAAAAACCGTTGAAACCGTCGGAGCTGTTCTTGAGGATGCTGTTGCCAGGCAGGACTCTCTTAACGCCCAGGAGAAGCATTACATTCAAGAGCTCAAAGATGCTGTTTACGATGCCGACGATGTGTTAGATGAGTTCCTAACCCTTGCCAAGCGACAGCAACTCAGGAAACATAGTGATAAATTCTCTGGCAAGGTAAAATCCTTTATTTCACGATTTGAGCATCTTACACACAAACTCTCTACTAAAGTCGAAACGGTTAATGACAAGTTGAAAACCATTGCCACCAACACTAATAACTTTAATCTTAAGATTGAGTATAAACCTATGAAATTTACAAAGGAGGAGACTTCTTCTTGTTTGTCTGATGTAATCATCGGGAGGGAGGAAGAGGTGGAGAAAATTGTAGGTGTGTTGTTGGGTTCTCATAATGTTGATCACCCAAATGTTTCTTTGCTTTCCATTGTGGGGATGGGAGGTTTGGGAAAAACCGCTCTTGCCCAACTTGTGTTTAACGATCCTAGGATCACTAAGGCATTCCAACTAAAGAGATGGACTTGCATTGCTGATCAGGATCAACAGCAGTTGGTCTCGAAAGGGCATTTAGCGAAGGTAGTGAAAGGATTATCTGTTACTGATAAAATGTCTTTGGAGGACATACATCATGTAGTTAAGCAGGAACTTGAAGCGCAAAAATACTTGCTCGTGTTAGATGATGTGTGGACTGAAAGTTATGATCAATGGCAGGACTTCAAAGGGTATTTGAACGTAGGGGGAAGAGGGAGTTGGATAATTGTAACTACGCGCTCGAAAAAAACTGCCCAAATTATTGCAGGTGATCAAATGCATGAGTTGCGAGGATTGTCGGAACCGGAGTCATGGCATTTGTTCGAAAGGATGGCGTTTCAAGGAGTAGAAAGAGATGATGAATTGGTTAAACTTGGCAAAGAGATTGTAAAAAAGTGTATCAATGTCCCGCTTGCTATTAGAGTGGTAGGAAGTCTTCTGCGTGGTCAATCCTTGTCTAAGTGGTTATCATTTCACGACAAAGGCTTAGACTGTCTTAGTGAGAGTAATGATGCCATGATGACCCGCATATTGAAGTTAAGTTACGATCAACTTAACCCTTCCTTGAAGACTTGTTTTGCGTACTGTGCTATCTTTCCCAAGGATTGGGAGATTAGTAAGAATGTGTTGATTCAGCTTTGGATGGCACAAGGCTACATTAACTCAGAGAATTTGGGCGAAGAATACTCTCTTATATTGCTTCAGAGGTGTTTTTTCCAAGATATACACGAGGATGAATTTGGGGGGATTAAGTCGTTTAAGATTCATGATCTCTTGCATGATATTGCTGAAAAAGTAGCGGGCGAAGAGATTTGCAGGTTCAGTTTTGATACTTCTAGTGTGGGTAAAAGAGTTCGCCATCTCTCTCTTGTGCGTGACTCCTACGCACAATCTATCTTCAATAATTCTCAAATTCGTACGTGCCTTTTTATTGCAAAATATTACGAGGAGCGTAAAGTGGACCAACTACTAGCAAGTAAATCATTAGCGAAATGGACATGCTTAAGGTCTTTAGATTTGAGTGAGTCCCAGGCCAAAAGTTTACCAAAATCAATAGGTGATCTGTTGCATCTGAGGAGTTTAGACCTCTCATACAATAGTGATCTGAAAGTTCTTCCCAAGTCAATAACAAAGCTAGTTAATCTCCAAACTTTGAATTTATATAATTGTGAGAGTTTAAAACAACTGCCAGATGATGTGAGCAAGCTAGTTGATCTAAGCACCTTAGATATAGGTGGTTGTGATGCACTGAGTCGTATGCCAATGCCGGCAGGCATAGGTATGTTGACCAAGCTCCACACTCTATGCCAATTTGTGGTGGGTGGGCGAATAAGATCAGCTTCAAAGCTATGTTTTAATGGGTTGGTAGACCTAAAGCACCTGAACAAATTGAAAGGGGATTTGAAGATTGAATTAGCAGTATTTAAAAATGCAAAATTTGTGAAGGAAGAACAAGGCGGGGGAGGTTATTTAAGGAGTAAGGAACACCTACAGACGATTGGTATTACCTTTAGACGTGGGAAGAAGTATGGAAGCAAGGAGTCTGAGCAAGAGCTACTGGAAGAGATGCAGCCTCATCATGATATCAAGACATTGGAGTTGAATGGGTATCATGGTGAGACAATACCGAGATGGCCACGGAGGGGGGATAACTCGGCGTTATTTGATTTCCCTAATCTTGTCACTTTGAAGATCGAAGATTGCAGTGAGTTGCTCTATCTGCCTTGGCAGATTGGGAAGCTTCCCCACCTTAAAATGCTAGAGATTTCAGGATTGTTGAATATGGAGTATGTTATGAATGCGGTCTCTGAAACACTTTTCTTGGCTGAAAGATCATCCTTGTTTCCCAGCCTCGATAACCTCAAGATTTATAAGTTGCCCAAGTTAAAAGGGTGGTGGTGTACATCTGAATCAGGATTGCAAGAGGTTAACCTTAATGACAGTGAGAGCAGCCGAGAAGCACATCTGGTATGGGTATCTTCTCCCTGTTTTCCCTTACTTACGAGACTCTCTATCCGAGCATGTGAAAAGATGATGCTTGTTCCGTTGTGTCCACGGCTCGAACATCTTGAAATACATGATTCCAGGAGGGAACTATTCTGGACAGATATGAGGAGCACACCTGACCATCCCAAATTGAAGAGGCTGGCAATCAACAACTTGGAGTGGATGAAATCAATGCCAAGCGAGTACACTCAATTTCTTTCAGAGATAGTTACTCAATTTGATAGGAGAATGGAGAGGTTGGGAGAAGTAAATGAGTTTCCGACATATTTATTGTCTTCCGTGCGTACCCTACGCATAAAGTCTTGCCCGGAACTTGTTAGCATAAGAGGATGGTTGGAGCATCTTTCTGCCTTGGAGTATTTGTCTCTACAATATTGTCCAAAAGTGGAGTTGGGTGGGATGTCATGGCATAACCTTGCTGCTACCCTTCAAACCTTGTTTTTGGTGGGATTTGATGAGATGGAGGAATTGCCAGAGGGGTTACAGTACTGCACTTCCCTCAGAGATCTTACCATTTGTCGGTGTCCCAAACTGAAATACATGCCAAAATGGATGCCCAAACTCACCTCTCTCCGGAACCTTTTCATTGTACTGTGTTCCAAGAGTCTCTTTGAAAGATGCCAAAAACCGAATGGGGAGGACTGGCCCCTCATCCAACACATCTCATATTTTCACATATGATAGAGATTAGAGAATAGTGTGCACTCTTATCTTATACTCCGTACATTATTACGTGAATCCGATTATTATTTTATTAGATCTTAAGTTAAGTGACATTAGTTGGTATTTTACTTTGGTAGACAAATTATAACACCCCAAAAGTTGAGAGTAAAATTGTCTCACATCGAGAAAATATGGAGCTTGTGATATGTTTATAAGAGGTTCTACCTACCACTCTAATAACGTCTTGTGTTTTTGGGCTTAAAAGTGAACATCTCATCTCATCTTTAGGTGGGTTGTGTTATAACGGTGGTGGGTCGGGTGATTATACAAATTATATGAAGAAATAAGAATGCACACTCCATCTTATTTATATTGTGGCTATTTGATTTTGGTAGTCAAATGATAAACCAACTTTTTTTTTTTGTATATTGTACCCTCTAATTTTTGTTGAATGAGTTTTTTCTTCTTTGCAATTTGCAAACAAACATAATCCTCCCTCTCGTTGTTTAGTATGGCTAATTGGCTAAAGTACACATGGGATGTTCCCTTTGCTAATATTCAACACAAAATGATTATAGACTACTTAAACAAGTAGAGGGGTATATAAGATGATTTCTAAAATGGAGGGGTATATCGTAGAAAAACAAAAAAAAAAAACTGGCAGTTTTGAAGAAATTTGCTACCATAGTCAAACGTTGGTTGATTACTTGTATTATACACTGTATACAGCTACAAAATATTTGAAAAGATTTGGTCTTGCTTGAGCCTTAAGACCGTATTTAAGATCTCTCACAATCTTTTTACATTTTAACCTCTATTTTACTCGTGTGTGAAAGCTGTCTTAAGTTAAGTTTTGGGTTCACAAAATGAAGGAGTACGATAGCCGATAGGCAGGCAAGCTTGAAATAAACAGAGGCATCGTTAAATATTTCAAAATTTGTGAAAGGTATATGAATTTAAATAAATGAGTAGTAACACAATAGGGTAACATAAGTTTATGCCTAGTTTACCTCGAATCAATTCTCCATTTTTTTGTCATGGAAGTTGTGGTAGAAGTTTGCACCCTGCACAATTAGTATTTTACCACCCGTAAACTTAAAACGGTTCTTTTGATAACTACCTTACTCTTAGAAGTGTCATAATTTTCTTCTGATTTGGATTCATTTTTAGTACACGGCAAATTGTTTACTAACTCGCCATCATTTTAAGTCGTGTATTCTCAGAGCATAAATATAAATGACAAGTTATCAGCAAAACTTCAAAATACGGCACAGATAGGTAATACAAATTCCAAAATTTAGTGGGAATTTGGAATACTGCCAAGGGCTAGCCTTCCTTGCTCCTATCTTTCTCTGCTAAATCAAATTGAAAGCTTTGGTTCATAGCTCGAGAATTGAGATACATCAGGGCATACCACATACTTGTCCATATATTTACATATGTTAACCTAATGCTACAGTTTACAAGTCCTACAAGGTGAGATATACAATGGTGAAATTGAGTATGTCTCGTCTCTCGATGTACGTAGTCAATCTAGTCTCCTGAAAACCTTATCAATGACTTCTTTCAAATTCGTGCAGCCGACTATCTGAATTTCAGAGCTGATGGCTTCTAGTGCTTTTCCAGCCGAAGCGGGAACAACACACTTCTTATATCCAAGTTTCACTAATGTAGTAACTCTCTTTTCTATCCTCGAAACCTGCAATTAAGTGATGATTTACAACCAAATACGTCTTCAACAACAAAAATTACGAGACAGGAGGAATCAGCTCCGTTATTTATGGAAATGCCAGTGACCTCCAAAATAGTGTGACATTGGCGCAGTAGCTTTTCTTAATGTAGAAAAGATGTTAAACAGGAGATGCTTACCATTCGAAGCTCGCCAGCAAGGCCAATTTCTCCGATAAATGCCACATGATTAGGAAGAGGGAACTCCAAGAAGCTAAAGATGGAACAGTTTGAGGAAATGTTATTAACAATCAAATGAAAACAAGATTATCACTAGCGTTATAGAGTAACGCCATGGTTGATCACAAGGAAAAAGTAATTGGGTCAACCTACTGCTACCTCAAAACAGAAGCGGAAATTAGGGCATTTTTGTTTTATTCCACCATATATTCATATCTTATATTCCTATTGCTACTATTTGGAAAAAAAAAAAAGAAAAAAAAAAGAGTTCTGTTTCTAAATATGTGATAAAAGGAATGTGTTGACAAGACGTGATAACTTGCCTGCTACAAATTGCCGCTGCCACAGCAAGATCTCCAGAAGTCTCGGCCAGAGTAACACCACTTATTACGTTCAGGAAAATGCTCTGCAAAACACCAAACATTGAAAAATAGTAAAAGGTACACAAATGACTACAACATCGAGTTCCTACTATTTATGACAATAACCTTTAATCGCTGACAAAATCACAAAATAGTATAGTCTCCGTCCTAAGTTTATTGCCTCATTTGCCTTCTCTGGTCGTATGATGTTAACTTAGACCACTAATTTTTCTAAATAAGGTAAGAGATAAAATCTTCTCCATATTTCCAATGGAGCCAAAGACTCATTACTCTTTGGTTCTGGATTATGATGGAGTAAAGCAAAATGGCTTACTAAAGTGGTTGCGCTTCTTTCTCTTGTGAAGTAGCAGTCCTTCGATGCAGTTCTCGACGCAATTTTCATCTTGGGTCATTCGGAAACAGCCTCTTTGTGTTTCTAACACAAGGGTAAGGCTGCGTACATCCGACCCCCCCTTACCCCGCAATTTGCGGGAGCCATTGAGGCACTGGGGTAATGTTGTTGTAAGGTAAGAGATAAAATGCCAAATTTCGCAAGCTTGATTTTATCAAACCAACTGTTTTCATATTAGCATTTTTAACAAGTTGTAATTGTCAGTTTAAGTTATGAGAAGATGTTGGACAAAGTCGACATGATTGGATCACCAAATACAATTACAGACAATATAAATGAGATGGAGGTATCATATAAGGTTCAAAAGTGTTACATTGTATTGCCATTTGGCATTGGGTATCATCATAACTTTTTAATTTTATAGAAGTGAACGGTGTCAATGCCTCTTTAAGAAAGCTCGAGTGCCATCATAACTATTCTAATTCTACAAATCTAAGGTAGAGTTTGGAAACGCGGAATTGATTTCATTTTCATGTTTTTAATTTGTAGAAATCAAAATGTTTGAATTCAATTCCAAATCCAATTCCAAAAATTCGTTTGGTGAACACGTGGAATTCAATTTTGGATTTCAACTTCTCAATGGTGTTTGGGAAACCCATGGAAATAGAAATGGAATTGGCGAGGCGGTACGAGTCCAAGTCACCAAACTTATTTTTATAATTTTTTTATTAGGAAAAAATAAATAACTATGACTAGAAATAATTTCGATTGAAAAAAAATCATTAAGGGATTTTCTACGGTGTATCCCCTATGTTTTCCCGAATTCTAACATATACCCTAGTTTTTGCATGTTGAATTCTACAGTTGAACTCGCGTTTAGGGATCTCACAAATGAACGGGTGGACAAGGTCCCAATGTACAAAACCTTACCCTCACAAATCACTCAAGTAATACATGTGAAGCTGATTTTAGAGCCTATCAGAAAGTACAGTATAAAAAATATACTCTTACTAAACGCTATAGAAGAGAACATGATAAGACAAAGCAATAAGCAAAGAATGATTACATGATCGTCAATCTTTAGTCCCGCTTGCTTCTTAAGAACCTGCAAGTAAAAGAACAAAGCATAAGTGAGTTGTCTTTCACTCATGAAGGTTACAACTAAACAAAAGTATCAACGACCATCAGATATGCTGCGCCTAGTTAATGTTTGTTCCAAATTACATAATACAGGGACTCTCGCTCACTCTCACAAATCCAGTTTACCAATTCCCCTGAGAACAGTGTCTAATTTAGCCAATGTTACCTAAAAGAATGTAACACTAATAACTAAGGAAAGGTTTCTCAATGACCCACAAGGAAAATAACATCAACAATTGCATCCATTGGCTGCAGCTTGACAATATAGGAGGCGCAAAAATATTTGTTAGCCAGTTTGCTTTATTGCATCATATTTTAAAGCGAAAGAATAGTGGAAAGTTAAGTAAGGGTACTGGTCTTAGAGATAAAAATCAAAAACTCAAGGGCCCTTGACAAAATAATACAAGTCATAGAACTCACAGTGAGGACCTTGACTAATGATTAACCCCCATCAACATATATGTATGACCAAAACCTTTCGAGCCTAGGAAGTACAGAGTAATTGTTAACTGAACCCAAACAACATCCAAATGCAAAACTGAAAGTCAAAAGCTGCACATGCAGCATACGTTATCGAGAACCAAACGAAGAAATGATCAACTCATATACTAGAGTACATTTTAATTAAGCTGTTGATCAAGGACATACCGAAAGAATCATATCAGCCCTGCTTAGTTGAACGCCATTAATATGCCTAGTAGAACCAGGTCCGGAAACACATAAAGCCTACAAGTTAAGCTCATAAGACCAAACAGCAACTCAGGTTAAGCAAATACAAATGACGCAAATGGTTCATCCTTCCTGAAAATACAAAAGAAGGCTATGCTCCGACAGATATGATGCAGTATTGTATTAATCGGATTCATGTATGGGTATTGGACACGGGTATGTATCAACATATCCAAGCGATGGACTTGTCATGGCACAAACATTGAGACACGGGGCGGAAACTGTTTATTTAAAGTGAAATGCAAGTCTGTATGAAAGGTAAATCTTAAAATACAAGATTTCTTTGTGGATCCACTAAGATAACTGTTAACTTGGCAACTATCCAGTAAGGATTCCATAGTCCTACTTGAGTGTTGTGTCGGACACAATTACGGTCGGTCAAATGTGATTGATATTTTAATTGGCCTAAGGCTCCACGCCACACTTAGATCCATAATATTAAATCTTGGTTAGAGACTTGATTTGGATTATGTCATTGAGGCCTAATCTCGGTTGTTCTCTATAAATGTGGTCGATACCGCCTCAAAATGTGGTCACGCTAACCTTCCAAACCTTGATAACTTAATTGCACTTCGGTGTTGCAGGCAATATTTAGAACCATGACCAGATCTGTAAATTACCTGAACTTCAACAAGAAAAGATCGAGACCCATCAATAATTACAGCAATAGCAAGTCCAGCTAAGTGCTCTGAATCTGAATATTCTTCACTTAAAAACATCTCACTAGGATTTGCGACAGCTTCGAGTCCAGACACTGACATTGCGAAAACTCCCAGCTGCAACCAGGAGTGAATAGACACGTGAATAATCAAGCAGCTCATCTTGTTGTAGGAATATGAGTGCTCAGAATACCGAGCCAATTAATAAAATGAAAGCAAAACAATAAAGATGACGTTCACTAAAGAATCTCCAACAAATTTCATTATCATTCAGAATTCCTCGTAAAAATACTACTCTGTACCATGTATTGCAATGAAGTTATGCTCAGGGAAGAGCTCAATTAAGAAAACTAGGAGAAGCATATCAAACACATTGATGCTTCTGCAAGGGGGAAAAAGTACTCAAAAACGAGTAGAATAAATTAAGAGGGTCCCGACTCCCGCATGTATCTCAAGTTTAACATATAGAGAAGTTAGCAAGCTACAGATGGCACGGGCTCAAACTGCTATTTTTTGCCTTCAATCTTATTGACATTTTATCGATGAATATTCTAGCATTTACTTGTTTAGCCATATGAAAGTATTTGCAATGAATTTTCACAATGTTAAGACTGTCAGACCGTGTGAACCAATGGAAAATATACAGCAGAAACATTGGATCAATCAACAGTGATTTTTACCCTCTTCTGAAAAAGTGGATGGGGTTAAGAAAGAGAAGCGGGGCCATTTAAGGTAGATCTGAAGGGCGGGTCATTATAGGTCCGGTTTATTTTGGGCAAGGTCATTTAAGGTATAGGTAATTTCGATTCAAGTCGTTTTGGGTCACATCAACAGGGTCGGGTTAGTTTTGTACTCCCTCTATTCCAATTTTATTGTCCCCTTCCAGAGGCGGATCTCCCTTGACCTGCGCAGGGCCAAATCATTTCTTCGTTTGGTTCTTGTATACTTATGCTTTTGATGAACAATTTGTTTACCTATTCCATATTAGGGTGTCTCAGTCAATTATTTACCTTTCTATTTTGGGAATGTTTTTGATGAACAATTTGATCCTCAACACTCAATTTGGTTCACTTGTCACCAAACAAATGGTTCCCTCCTCTTTCGTTGGTCTTTGTGCCAAAATCAAAGGTAAACAAATCATCGGGAGAAAGGAATTACATTTACGTTGAATTGAAAATGTCTAAAATAACAACAAAAACACCATATAATAGACATCGATTTTTTTTATACTTTTAATTTAATTTGACTACATTTTAATTATTTCAATAATACCCCCTTCGTGCAAATGATTTATTTGCCATTTTTTTTGAGAAGCTATAATAATGAAAGCTAAAAATTAGAACGGAAAGACTACAATAGTAGTCGATTTAATCCAGATCGGCCCCCGTAAGAATTTTTTTCAAGATCCGCCACTATCCCCTTCACCCTCTCATTTTTTTCCAAAATAATTGCGTCCTTACTCTTTTGATTTTTGAGTAAGGAAAAGAGTGGATTTTCAATATTATCGCCTTCTGCATAACTTTTTCTTAAATCATCGCAAAATAGAAAGTAGGACAACAAAAGTGGAATAAAGTGACTAATGTCTTAAGTAAAGATTCATGATTGAGATACTATTTATGACCATATGACAACAGACAATCACTTCAGGGATTCTTCATTTCACCAAAAAACATCATAAATTCTAAAAGCTTTAAGTATTAGTATGTGAGAATAACGAAGCTATATTCAAGCAAAAACTTGATAAAATCGCAAACAAGATTCGAAAATGCAAATGATTAGTTTTGTAGTTTGTATGACAGTTGCATTATTGCACATGGATAATAAAACAACCAAACGCTACACAAGAATTCATAAAATTCTGAACAATTCGAAATCAGAAAAATCAGGTGAGGTCTAGAAAAGAAAATTAGTATATTACCTCATCAGTGGAGCCAAAACGGTTTTTAACGGAACGAAGCAAGCGATGTGATGAGTGCTTATCTCCCTGCAAGATCACAATAAATGGGTTGTATGAAAAAACAGAATAAGAGACATACCAGCATAATTTCTGAGAATATTGAAAAGTTTAGGGCGCAGAAGATCTAATGTCTAGTTGATGTATTTAATTATCTTGTCATCAGCAGACATTAAGTGGCGTTGCATGAAATGGTGATGACATTCACATTGTCAACAGAAACATGTATTTTAACAGCACTTGCAGGAAGAAACACCAGATGCACACAGAACTTGACAACTAAGCTTCCACCCAACCTATCAGTAGATCACAAGCAGATTCTTAATTTTAATTTTTAAAATCCAGAAACTCGGAGAATTTTGATTCCAAGGTATTGTCTGTAGGAATTTGATCAATGGATGTCTATACTATTAATAGTGAAAAAGTGAAAATGTTAGCTGCGTGTAATGTATCCTCTTTAATTACTTCAGTCGTAGGAATTTGACCAATGGATGTGTATACTATTAATAGTAAAGAAGTAGAAATGTTAGCTGCGTGTAATGTATCCTCTTTAATTACTTCAATCTTCTTGTTCATATACCCAAGCTGGTTTTGCGGATAACTTTTTTATTCATCCCTTCCAAGCTATTTATCCAAATATGCACACGTATTATTCTAGAAGATCAAACTTGAGTTAGCTTTCTTGTGATACTATCGTAACCTTTACGAAATAAGATGAATCTGCAAATTAACAGAAATTTGCAACTCCTTGTTGTGAGAAGAGCCAAGAATTCCATCTATCTATATAAAATAATAAAATAAGAACCTTTACCATTTTGCTTTTCCCGCCTATCTTACTCACGTGCCTACCACACCCCACCCAAAATTTCCCCTAAATCTCCTGATAACTGATGTACAACTAGGTGCATCTTAAAATCAAACCCTAAACACCCACTACCTTCTTAACCGTAATTTAATATGCTCCCCCTTCCGGCCTTCCCTCTCTCAAATCGTTCATTTCCAATCTCTTCGCATCTGGCCTCCAAACTTTTCCAAACACGAAAAAAACTGTCCATATCCTGCCATAATTTCTTGGTTCTGAAACTAGGTTACTTCGACACTTCAGCTCACGTACCCGTGTCCGACATTCGATCTTGGACACTGATATGACACTCGGACACTTCATTTTAGACCAAAAACTTGACATTTTTTCATAAAAAAGCCGTGTCCGACACTTGGATACGCACATGTGTCCGACCCTTCTAGCGGAGTCCTATTCGCTCTTCATAGCTCTCCTAAGTCCTAACTATATATAGTTCAGGCCTCTACGTTCAAGTCAACCTGAATTACAAATCAGCCTTTCAAAAAATCGTTTAAGCTCCTACTTTGATGTTTCTCCGTCGTATTTAACAAGTTTAAAAGAAACAATACGGTTAAGAAGAATCCAATTCAAAATCAGTCATTTTTACTCTTACTGTTTATGTTAGCGTTTAGCAAGTTTCTTACTCCGTAAAATTTATATCTTTGCTCCTTTTAATGTGTCTTATTTGTTTCAAATTTTTTATTAAATTTTTTAAATTGGTGTTTACGCATTTTGTAGTGGTGATTTGTCATATTCATTTTCTTTTGTCATAATTTTAGTTAGGTCTGTGAAATGGGTTATTCTTTTCCTATTGTTGCTTTAGCATTGACTTTCAATCTTTGTTAAAACTTGAAGCTTTATTAGACGACTACGCTATGTTACATACATTAAAATTTTGTAGGTAACAAAGATAGACACAGGTCGGGAATTTTGTGTAATGTGCGAAGAGAAGAGCAATTTTACTGAAGAAGGATGAAAAGGGAGTATGTGCAATTGTTGAATCTCACTCGCTTCCGCTGCAAATTTGATGAGCAATGAAATGGAACATGATATGAGTTAGTCTCCTCATTATCGTGTATTGTAACGTTACTTGTACCAAAATAAACTGTATTGTAATGTTATCTCGCACTCCTAATTATTTATTTTCTAAAATTTTATAAATATCGATCATCATGTGAACAAGACACTGCTATAGCGGTCATGAGCTTGTGGTTATTTTTTTCTTTATTGACTACCATTAACTACTTCTGCTGATTGGTTGGTAATTTCTGATGGCATATTTATTTTAGATTTTCAACGTAACTGAAAACTTTTGCTTCAAACTGTAGATAACAGTGGTAAGAAGGTTTGTCATCAGATGAAGCAAGCAAGAAGATTGTGTACTGCCATACTGACTTGAGTGACTTCCTTAAACAATGGTGTACTGTTTGTGTTCTTCCATAAAGTGATAAAGTACTAGACGAGTGTCCAATCAATATATACTGTGTTTACCTATTATTTTGTGTAGCTTCAAATATATGCATATTAATTCAAGTTAGGACAACAAGTGATGAATACAAGTCCATTGCCATTGCAGCATGTAATTACGTAACAATAATATCATAAAACTATTTGTGTTTCCGTTGAAAAATCAATACAAATGACTCTTTTTCAACTTCACAAAGTCTTAATTACGCAACTTTCAAATGTAAGGTCGTTTTGTAGGCATGGTAATAATATCAACAGTAGCAGAGTACAATTTTTGTTTCGTACTCCGTATACTTTTTGTGTTAGAGATTGATTCTTTAATTTTCAATCTCTAGAGACCCTTTCCTGTGTTAGCTTCATTCAATAACATAACAATAAATTTAATACAGTATTTACTATATAATGCGCATGGGTAAAATATAATACTATATACACAAACTTTATACTCCCTCCGTCCCGGTCAATTGTTGTCCTTTCGTTTTGGCACAAAGACCAAAGAATGAAGAAAAGGTCAATAACTAAATGACAAGTGGAACAAATTGAATAAGAATGATCAAATTACTCAACAAGTTCATTCTTAAAATAGAAAGGACAACAAATGACTGAGACACCCCAAAATGGAAAAGGACAACAAATGACCGGGACGGAGGGAGTAATTTTCAATTTAATTTTTTGAAAATATTCTTTTATTTATGCCCGTGCATTGCACGGGTCCTAAACTAGTTTGTCATGTAAGATCACCCTCCACCACCACCAATCAATGGACAATCATGGATTCATGGCCTTCAGCCCTTTTAATGTAGGGTTACTGGATGCACATTCCTGGGTTACTCTGACTCTCCAACACCATGTTGACAAAGTGTCAGTGTGGATACGGCTCTATTGCACGAAGTTTTCTATTGTGTGATCTAAAGAAGTGTCAATGTTCGTGTTGTATGGCACACGCGACATGGCAGCTAACTGAAGCGACGGAGTAACATATGCACATTCTACCCACTAGGCCCAAGTAATGCGCTATTTTAAAGCCTAATCCATGGTATGATATGAATTATATATTTGAATCTTCTAGTCTAGTGATACTTTTTTGAGACTATTAAAAAATTTGCAGTTCCTTTGGCGAGAAAACAGCCGAACAAAAGGATTTAAGTCGAATAAGGAAGTACAGAAACAGAAGAGGAAGAGAAACTTCGAGAATATTACAAATGAAGAAGGCAAAACCAACCTCCATATATAAAACGACATCAACAATGTGCTCCAGAACACGAGGTCCTGCAATGTCTCCATTTTTGTTTACATGTCCAATCTGTCACAGAGAAAAAATAATATTGTAATTTGTAAGACAAAGCTAGACTGAGGACTTGCAATATGTATAAAGCCGTCTTGAGCGTGTATATTACAGCTTTCATACTCGGTCAATCAGTACAAGTGTACCACCAAAAGCGGTGGTATCAGAATGGGTTAAAAATTGATTGTATTGGCTAGCTATGTTACTCCGACTCTTCTAACTCCCTCGCGTACCCGTGTCCGACACTCGACACTCGGACATGCGTATGACACTTGGACACCTCATTTTGAACCAAAATATGCATATTTTTCATAAAAATAGCCGAGTCCGACACTAGGACACGTACCCGGGTCGGATACTTCTAAATAGGTCTGAGTTTACTTTTTTTAGGGTTTGTAACTGAAAGATAGGAAAGGTATGGGTAGTGCGAGAAAACAAGATTGGATGATCATTTACAATAAAAATTAATGGGTGCAAAATATGAAAATGTGAGCCAAGTAATAAAGACATGAGTGACGAAGATGAAGATTAATGGTGAGAAAGATAAAGTTGACGGGAAGCTGTGTTACCCCGACTCTCCGACACCCGTGTCTGACACGTGTCGAGTGTCGGATACAGCCATTTTGTGAGAATTTTTCAGTTTTTGGGTCTAAAATGAAGCGTCGAAGTGTTGTGTCGGTGTCGGACAGATAGGTGTCGGACACGGGACACGACAGCTAAATGAAGTGTCGGAGTAACATAGACGGGAAGTTAAAGCTAACAGAAAACTTAGCCGAAATTACAATGCAATACCACCACATGTTTTTGGTGGTTTAATTTTATTTTCCCCTGTAAATAGTAAAAAATTTCATTTGATACTCTATTTTCTCAAAAAAAATTCTCGTGCAATACATCGGAGTACATTGTGTTTTTTTCCTTCTATTTGTTCAAAAGAAAATTCAACACGATACCATAGGCGTGGGGCCGAGGATTGGCAGGTGGGAGCAGCGGTAGAGAAGGCAAGACATGGTGGGTGGTAATGGATCGGGTGGCGGCGGGAGAGATAAGAAGGGAAAGAAAAAAGATCTCTGAAACTATTTGAGAGGAAGAAAAATGAGGGGTAATTTGGTAAAAAGCGTGGAAGAAAAATGAGGGGTAATTTGGTAAAAAGCGTGGAGCGTTGAGTAATATGTGTACACAATATCCTTACAAAAATGAGTCAGAAAAACCATGTGACACTATCAAACCCGTTTCTTACCAAAAAAAGAGGAATATTTGTCTTCTTTGCAAAACGAAGCAATGCTGAAGTACATTCCTTCACCTGCAACAAAATATACATAAGACGAAATCATCTTCAAGTGTTATAATCAAAATGTCAATGATTATTACTCTATTTGTCCTAGTCAATTGTTGTCCTTTGCCTTTTACATGTTTGCTAATGCTCATTTCATTTCGTAAATATCTTTACTTACATAAGTGTGAAAATTATAAAATTTTGATAATCTTAACGTACTCATTAAGACGAATCAAACAAGATCCCTCATGACTATATTTGGTGTTGTGCATTGGAAATTATTTAAAGGATTCTCTTCCTTTATGAATAGTGTCCAAAAGGCAAAGGACAACAATTGACCGGGACATCGAGAGTGTGATTTTTTTATAAGATTATTGGTAATAAATAATATAGATCCCGCGCGAATGCACAGTTTTTTAGATAAAGATGTTAGAGAATTAAACAATTATATCACTGGTATAACTCCATTTGAAATTTAACCATTAAATTTACTATTAGTAATGTTTTGTATTAAAAAGTAGAAAAGAGAAGGTTCAACACTTTTACTCCTAATAAGATTGTCGATTTTACTGAAACTGTATTTTTAAAAACTATTGTTGTTATATTATTATATCCACTAAAGGAGTAATATAAACGTGAAGTGATGACATTGGTAATACAATCAGATAAGATATAGTACTTTATAATAAATATACTTATGTACTCCGTATATGTTAAATAAAAAAATTAACCAAAATTTAAATGTTCACATATTAGGGAGCAGGGATAGATATTAAGTTAAAGTGAAAGATAAAAACATATAATTACTAAGTTTTTTCATTTTAGAAGTAAAAATGTCTATAAATACTACTAACTTGTAGTATAAGTTTGTATCAAAAGACAGAATAATAAAATTATTTAGGAAGTGTGTGCTAAAAAAATGTTCGTGATGATCATGTTTAGTTTTTAAAATAATAATAATTAAATATTTCTATCCCATCATACGTATAATTAGTGCAATTTTATTTATGTAACAAAATCAGATTATCTTATTAATATGTCTATGCAAATTGAAAAAATATTATACCATGTTTAAATGGAATAGAGTTATTTATTGTTTAAAATAATGTCAGATAGTATGATATAGTGAAATCTAATTATAGAAAAATTCATTTAGGCGAGGAAAAATTTAGTAATCTCTTATTCTTTTAGTATAGGGGGGATGATACTAATAGAAAACTTGTACTTTGAGGTAAAGCACACTAAAATCTAGCAGATAAAGAATCAGAAATGTAATTTTTAATCATCTGAGCATACTTTGATTCTTTGGATATATTTATGCAATTATGTCCATAAATCCCAGAAGAAATACCTGAAAAGAGGGAAAGTAAGATGGTATTTGGATTAGTGTTCCAATTAATCATACATTCATACCTGCGCCATCCCGCCAGGGCTTCCAGTCACCGGCTTTAGATACATAGTTTGAATGGAATCAACAACGACAGCACGTGGGGAAAGCACTTGCACCTTTTCTAAAATATCCTGCACGAAAAGGTATAACACCTTAGACTTTGCAGTTGTAGAACA
Organism: Silene latifolia; assembly: GCF_048544455.1. Taxonomy (NCBI): domain Eukaryota; kingdom Viridiplantae; phylum Streptophyta; class Magnoliopsida; order Caryophyllales; family Caryophyllaceae; genus Silene; species Silene latifolia. The sequence continues at coordinate 14,407,510 of NC_133536.1, forward strand.
GCGGATTTAGGATTTAATGAAACCAGATTTCCAGCCATTCGAAATATCAATATAGCCATCAATAGAACACCTGATGAGAAAATAGCAAGTGTAAGATAAAACAAAAGGTGAAGTTTTTGTTTGCTTCTAAGCATGCAATGAGTCTCGACAATTATACGACATGGCTATATTGGGGGGGAAATAAACTGATAAACTTGTAGCAAATTGTTGAAAGAACTTGATAAAAACGTATCAGAAAGAACAAAAAGAGATGCCTTAATGCAGCAAACTTAAACCCCATCCAATAGAGTGATAAATTGTTCTAAGTTCTAACCAACTGCTTCCGTAAAGGAAGTCCCAAGGCAACAATTGAGGAATAAGCAAGAAGCAACTAAATACAGACACAATTAGCTCTAACCAACCTCAATATCAGTGCTTGAATAAAGGAAAAGCTCTTCTGTATCGATGCTCAGCCGATCTGCTCTATTTCCAATTTGCTCAACACTCTAGAGAAGAAAATATAATTAGCATATTGTCAGGTTCAAATAGTCAAAACAGAGAAGGTTTCAACATGTCATTAACAATTCCCAACTAAACAAAATCAAAGTCAGATGTGCCATCAAAGGTTGGAATCCATAAATTGAAAGGTAATCTAATACTCCCTCCCATCCAAACCAAAGGTAACACTTACCGTATTCGGACCATCCAAACCAAACTACCCATTCCTTTTTTGGTAAAAAAAACATTACTAAAAACTCCTCATACACCCTTATTATTTACATAAAATGTCATCATGTTTGTGGCCCTCTTTTAATCAAGCTACAAGTGGCCCTATTTTAATTCCAATACTACCCTTACCTTTTCTCTATTTTCTTAAAACTTGTTCCCTCCCATGTTAGCTTTGGTTTGGATGGGAGGGAGTAGATCGTATTGTAAAGATATTTTCAATAGCCAAACCCCTTCATGACTACTGAAAAGCATCAAAGTAAAACTTCCATAGAAACAAATTAGAGCTGCAACAACGCCGCACGACCAGTTCTAAGGTCTTGAAGATTACCGAGACTTCATATTAAGGCAATATATCAGCCGCATTTTTAAGCGACACAATTGAAATGAAGGTGTGGCGTCCGAACCTAAGATCAAGATTGAAACCGAAGTTCAATGCCATGAAATATCCCTTACTCATTTTGAACCAAACATTCACTCTCTTTTAGTCAAGTCCATTACCAATACTATGCAAGCTGAAATGTTCTACCCACCTTGTCTTGTACTCTTCGCTTGCTTTAAAGTATATCATTAGGCCTTTCCCGGGATGGGAGATATTCTTGCCCCCAGCATAATAGGTGCTCTCTCTCCTTTAAAATTTAGCAGCACTAAAACAGTAGAATAATGAAAGGTGGTGTTGCTTCTAGTGCACTAACCTCTTCACCAGATATGTAGAGAACAGGCGCTGCTCCTCCAACATCACTGCTCACTGCTACAAGTGCAGCCATCTTCATTTTGAACATAACTTAGTGAAACATACAATATTGCAGCACTCTAGCGCAATCTCCCGAGATAAACTATTTAAGCAGGTTTAATAAAAGGGATCACACCTGTAATGCCAATGTACTTTTGCCCACACCAGGATCACCACCAACCAAAATCAATGAACCTATAAAAAATCGCAAGAAATTTTGTTAAAAGAGTTACATTCGAAGCAAGCTCATTTTGGGGAACTGCAATAATGTAAAGCTTGTTAGAAGCTAGAGAATCAGAAGGCAAAGCAATGTACTCCGGTACTCCCTACTTCCCAGTCATTTGTTTACCTTTGAATTTGGCACAAAGACAAAGGAGGGAGGAGCGGACCATTTGTACTTATGCTCATTGGATGACAAGTGGATTAAGATGTATGTGGGTGATCAAATTACCCATAACAAGCATTTCAAAATAGAAAGGTAAACAAATTATCAGGACACTCTATAAATGAAAAAAGAGAAACAAATGATCGGGACGGAGGGAGTAATTTTCAAGAGAGAATCTTGTACGACAAATCAAGAGCTTTCTCCCAAAGGAAAACAGGGGACACAACCTTCCATAAAAAAAGGAGCCAACCATGAGATAATGTTTTAGTCAATTGTCTAATGGGGATGTCACCAACTGCGCTATCCCTTGAAGCCTCGCGCTGATACATTAACATGCAAGTAGAATGAACATGTTTATGTCAATTCTCTATTTGTACACATAGTTTGTAACGAGTAATGAAAGAGATGAACGGGGGAAGAAAATTTGGTAAAACACAACATACATGCACACGTGAGAGAGACAGAACATGAAGGTATAACTTCATTGACTAAACCTCAACTATAAGCGTAGGCTTTTGGTCGAGATAATAATTTCCCAATAAATTATTAACCACGCTATCTCAGTCATTTACCAGGCTTCCACATTCAAACTATTGTTAAAGGCGCCAAGGACATGTAAGCCAACGTAAATAAACAAAAAAATACAGAGCCAGAATTCGTCAAAAACACATAGAGGGCAACATAACACAATTAGACACTGTACCTGGCACAACACCGCCACCAAGCACCCTATTAACTTCCAATCCGAGCAAGCCAGACCTGAAATCAGCCAAATCATACCTCAATTTTCAGCATTTTGCAAAATATTCACTCTTACAAATAACATAACATCATTAAATATAACTGATAAGTCTAGGCTGCTAGAATTACACCACTGATCAACATAAAACCCGAACACTAAATCCGATATAGTTGAACTCCCGGCCTAGATACACCTAATGAAAGCAATCAAATTGAACATAACCATAGCCAAACATACAACTTACAATCGAATGCGCCATTCCATATGATTAATCCCTCGATTCACATCCACCAACCTAACCGGCTCATTTTGCCCAACCATTTGTTCAGGCAACCAAGACGACTTCATCATTTTCCCAGAAGTCTCGTTTTCCGACACCGAAAACTGCTTCAAAGTCCCAATTTTATTACATGATCTACAGGTTCCCCACCACTGGGCTGTGCTATGTCCACAATCAGCACATACCCAATGAATCTTACTCTTCCCTTTCTTCCCTCCCGCTACGAAATCCCTCGAAACGACACCCTTCGACACATTCGACGACAAGTTCACTCGAATCCTCGACCCCTCTTCCCCACTACTACCTACACCCTTAATTGAATTTGTTGGGGTACTCTGAGGAGAACTGAAGGTTGACCAGCCCCTAACGCTCGGTTCAGAAGTTGATTCTTCGGATGCGCCATTGACGTCGATGAGAGGCGATTCGGGAAATGATTTGGGGGTAATTGAATGAATTGGGCGAAAATGGCGAGAGAAATTAGGGTTTTGATCGTGTTGATTGTAGATGATTAAAGAGTTTAATGAAGGGCGAAGAGGTTTGAATTTGGATGAATTAAGAAGGGAAGTTTGTGAACGAAGTAGATGAATTGCTGCCATTTCTGAAACTTGCATGTGGGAGGAATTAGGAATTTGGGTTTAGGGTTTTGACTGTTGAATTGAAAGGGCGCGCGATTACGAGGAAGGAAAGGTGGGAAAATTAAGTAAGCCGATGACAACTTCGGATTTACCCGTGCTAAACCCGACCCAAATTACTTGTCTGGTAGGTTGATTATAAACTAGATCTGACAAAGGGTTCAATTGGGTCGGGTTTGGGTAGGACTATTTCGGGTTTCTCAAATTTTCGGATTGGTTCTGGTCGGAACAGATCATTTCGAGTTACGTGTCTGTTTCGGGTTTGTTGGTCATGTCTGTTTCGGGTCAAGCGGGTCGGGTTATTTCGGATCAATGATAAAGAGAAAAAATGCATCCAAGTCTTTTGAGGTCAATTAAAGTTATGTTTTATCGGGTCATTTTCGGTTTGAGTGGTTTCAGATCGGGTCATTTTGGGTCATGTCTGTTACGGGTCCATGAAAGCTGGGGTCATATTCGGGAGTGTTATTTGGGGCGATTTCGAGTCAGCCTTTTCGAGTCGGGTCAATCTATAAACTAAAGTAGACCTGACAAAATTAATCTGACCTGAACGACCGGATCAAAATAACCCGACTCATACCCGATCGGGAATCCGAAATTAAGACTTGAGCTTGACCCGCATCCGTATTGACCCGATCTTATATAACTCCACTCGAACGTTTATTGTTGCACACTGATTATTCTCCATAAAAAACTTGATAATAGTTTACCTGAACTCGAATTGACCTGACCCAAACTCTTAGAAACTGGAATTAACTTTACACGAACCCGACCCAATTAACCAATTTGTAAGCTCAAAACTAATAATATTGGTTTAGCACCAACTAAAATTGGTGAAACTGTGAAAGATAACAATGGCCTAAGAAACCCAAACTGAAAAGCATGAAATACAAGTTGACAAAATCGAACATTTGTTGAGGTTTTTTTTTTTTTTTTTTGATTAGGTAAGAAAACTAGATTGATCCTCTAGGATATGACCAACCTATCTCATCCTTTCGAATGAGGGAGGTAAGTTGAAGTCACCGGCTATCAAACCACCTCAAAAGAGTTGGACAAGAATGTCCAATAGAGGCCATGAAGTCAGCAACCTTGTTGGCTTCACGAAAGCAATGTTTAACTATCACTTCATCGAAAAAATGAAGGTCTAATTTCACATCCTTGATAATACTAGAGATCTCCCAAGGAATTTGCCAAGTACCTCGAATCGAGTTAATAACACATAAATTATCACCCTTCACAATTAACTTTGAAATTCCTAAATATTTAGCTGCTAAAATGCCTTCTTTTAAAGCGAGAGCTTCCGCAACAAGGATATTATTGGATCCAGACTTTTTTGCTCTCAACAAAACGACTTTACCATTGTGATCTCTTATAGAGTAACCTAAAGCAGCTTTATTACCTTCTATTCTCGATCCGTCAAAATTTAGCTTTAGGTAGTCGTTTCTAGGTTTTTCCCACCAAATTTCTTCCTTACTAGAGTTGTTTCTAGCCGACTCATCTATCTCGGGATTGTTGAGATCCTTAAATCTAGTCACATTCCAGGTCTTAGTGCTATTGGTACATAAAGTAATAAGTTTGCTGATACTTAAATTAACATTATTAAAGATAATATCATTTCTATGAAACCATGCATTCCACCAAATAAAAATAATCTTAATGAAATCATCTATTGGAATTAACTCTTTGAGATAAATAAGTTTCGTTAGAAAACTTTGACTTGTAATATTATCATATTTTGACTGTTCCGGGTGTAATTCCGGAGCAGGATTATGGCCACTTGAACTTGTAGAATGATGTCGTTGCTTGTCTCTTCCTTTCACTCTCTCCTGTAAAGATGAACAAACTGAGGGCTCGGCTTGGTACCGAGCGTACTCACTCCGACGCTCAAGTCAGTAAACTTAGAGAGATAAGTTGTATGTTAACTTGGCAAAGTATATTGTAGAGAGATAAGGGAGTTTATACCAGATTAAGATGATTTTCGGATCCTTTTCTCAATGAGAGAAGTGGAGTATTTATAGACTTTCACCTTTTGTCACGTAGTGGCCAAGTGGCTAGCAGGTGGAAAGACTATCTTACCCTCGGCCGAGGGACCCATGCCGGGCCGGCAGGCCTGGTTGACTCCATGCCGAGGGGACTGGATGTGAGTACACGGATATGCCTCTCGGCCGGCTAGTTGCCGAGCCGAGACCCAAGTGACAGGCCGACAGGCTGCGTCGGTTAGGTTGTTAATACGTTGACTTCCTGTCTTTAAGCTTTGACCTTGCTCAATATGTTGACTCGGTCAGCGGGTGCAGAATATGCCCCATCAATTTGCCCCCAGCGTAGTCTATGCCGTGGTATGGACCTTCGATGAGTGTTGAGCGTATTCTGCGCATGTCGATCTTCTTCCTCGGCTTGGTTCTGTTCAGGCCGTACCATATCCCCCCTCCACATGGTTGTGTAATGGACATCGAATGTGGAAAAGAAAATGGCGCTGGCCGAGACCAAGGTTGAGAATGCCGTGTGCTTTTGATTGTCCCCGGCCGGTGCTGCCAAGCTTGGTTGATCAGTTGGCCGTTTGCAAGTAGATACCAAGGAGCGTGTCGAAGAATATATGTCGATTGACATTCCGTGACTACATGCTTGACACGTGGCTCGGTGCTGATTGGTGGACGCTTCATGGGCTTTACTCTGATTGGTCCACCGAATGGGCTTTGCTCTATAAATAGAGCAGTATGCCCCTCATTTTGACCTACAAACTTCTTTTTCTCAAAAAATTTCCTCTCTCTAGTTTTTCCGAAGAAACCTCTCTCTAGTTTTCGAAGCGTTACTCGGCGTAACACTTTCTTCCAAGGTAAACGAACAAATTCTTCCCCAACTTTTATTTGTTAATTAATTATTGCCACCATGTCTGCTGCGATGCTCGCCCAAGACTTACTCTCGGGGCGAACCGCCGCATCCTGATGAACAGGAGCCACTGGTTGTCACCCCGATAGGGTTCGGGGGGCGCTTGTCGCCTTCTCCTGAAATTGATGAGAAATTTTTGGAGGATTTTGATGATGATAAGGAGGAAAGGACTCATTCTGAGTAGAGCGGCCGCATTTCCTGTGGCACGGCGAAGCCTGCTCGATTAAACCCGATCGTGTCTGGACGAACAAGTTCGCTAGTGTCTCCGGGCCTGAACTTTTTGAAGACCATTACTCCTTCGGCAGGGGGTATAAAATCATTGTCCCTGAGGGTGATCAGGCAGTCTGTTGCCCTCCCGGAAGGTCAGACGGCGTCTACATCAGACATCTGGAGTATGGGCTCCGATTTCCTCTTAATGAACACGTCGCGACCATAATCAAAGCCATGAATGTCGCCGTGGCACAACTGCATCCGTTGGCCATTAGGACGATTATTGGCTTCGTATGACTTTGTCTTTTTAAAGGGGAGGCCCCAACGGTGAACCTTTTCCGCCGGCTTCACCATCTTCTATGACTACCCTAGGCGGCTCGGGGTGGTACAGCGTGCATACCGAGCCGGGTTATGTCACCGTCTCTAAGCTGACGTCTTGCAAAGACTGGAAGGGGAGGTGGGTATATGTCGAGGTTCCGGAGGACTATCCACTGCCCCGGTCCTTCCAGCGCCGCGTCAATTTGCCGTGTGAGAGTCAGGGGGAGCATGACAGATATGTCTCCCGTAATAAGATTAAGATGGACGCCAAGAAGGTCTATCTTAAGGACGACGAAGTGCGGGCCATGAGCCTGTTCGAGGCTGAGAGGGATGGCACACCGAAAGGATGGATGCCTCCGACGCAGATCATCCTTCAAGACGGGCCGCTTTGTCACGTCGGCCTCATACCGGCCCTTATTCAGGGTGAGTGGGGTCGGTGTGAGGCCCACCTTTGCTTTTTATGCTTCTGTATTTGAGCCTTGGTTTACTTCTTTTGCTTAACTGTTGATTTTGTTTCTTGCAGATCGATTTGGCCGGGATCTCTCCGTCTCCATTCTAAACAAGTTGGGACTTGACCAGGACGGGAGAGTTGTTGAGCTGCACCTTAAAGCCGCGCCGCATGATCGCAGACCGGCCCCTCACGAACTCATGGAGCAGGCGTTGAAGGCAATGGATGTGGGGGCGACTCAAGCGAAGATTGGCGGTAACGTGCCGAGCCGGAGACCAAAAGCAACGTCTACGGCGGCCACGACGTCAACTCCAACTCAATCTTCAATCCCCGCAGTCCAAGAGGATAAGGTGGTCGTCAATGTTGACGAGGACGTCACCGTTCTGGATGGTCCTCCTTCTTCACATAAGAGGAAAGAGGCAACGCCTGCTGCTGCTGTCACCGAGGCAGGGAAAGAGAAGAGGTTAGCCGGCCCTCTACCCAAGAAGGCCAAGACTGGTACGGATCTAACCCATGGCTCGGACTTAGCAGGTTCCTTATGCATTCCTGATGACAGGCTTTCTGATATGTCGATGAATGTTGACATGGACGCTTTGTCTGGGTTTTTTATAGATCATTCGTCGCCAGCTGTTGTTCTCACCGAACGACAATTGGAGAAGCAGCCTGTGCAGACGGGCGATAAAAAAGTCGCCGCCGACGCCGCCGACACCTCGTCCAGGAAGGCCACCCCCGCTCAGCTCAGGGAGGAAAGCATAAGTTTGGCCAAAAGGCTGGTGAAGTGGGCTGAACTAGCCGGCACTCATCTTATCGAGCAAGAGAAGTCCGTGGCTCAATCTGCCCCTGCGCTCAAACGGCTTAGGCTTGAGCTTTCCGCTTCTAAGGCGGAGGCCGAGAAGACGAAGAAGGACTTCCTGGCCTCCATGAAGGACTTCCTTGCTGAGAGAAAGCTTAAGGAAGAAGCTGAGAAGGCGGTCCTGGCCGAGAGAGCCAAGGTTGAGGCTGCGTTGGCTGATGCCGCTAAGCTGCGGGAGGAGAGAAACAAATTTTAGGGCGGCTATAAGGCCATGGTTGAGCAGAGGGAGAGATGGAAGTCCCTGCATTCGGCCGAGGCGAAGGAGCACAAGGGCACAAAGGCTATCCTTGCTCAGAGGGAGAAGGATATTGAGATGCTGAAAACCGTCATCATCCCTGACATATGTGCCCGGTACCGGGACCAAGCTGAAGATGCTACCAGGGATGCGATTAAAGAGCTCCTTCTTGAAGGCACCTTCCCGTGGCAAGATTTTGACAGGCTTCTGGATGAGAAGGCGGCTGCTGCGGAGGCCAAGGCCATGGCCGAGGCGAAGGCGGCGAAGGCTGCTCAGGAAGCTGCGGCCAAGGCGGTCCAAGATGATAAGGTGAAGGAGGCCATAGAGGAGGCTGAGAAGGCAAAGGCAATTGAAGCTGCCAAGTCGTCCTCTGGGCCGCCCACCGTTGGTGATGCTGCTACTGCTGCTGGTGGCGAGCAGCAACAAGCATAGGGAGACGGGCGGTCGTCACCAGATTCACCCGGCCCTTCGGACAGCTTCAGCTGTTCGGGGCCAACTATTGAGCCTTTCCTCCCTGCCATCCTTTTGGCGCTTCAAGTCTTAATGTTTGTAATCTTTTGTTGTTCCTTCTTTTTTGTTAAACTTTGGTAGGTTGTGTTTAGGCTATCCCTATGGGGACGGCCGTCGACTTTGTATTGTCTCACCTGTAAACATTTTCAATAAAGTTTGTTTTAATTGCCCTCGGCTTGGCCGAGGCTTTCATCTCATCCTCCATGCAGTTGTCTTCTTACGTTTTTAACATATTGAGCGCTTTTTTTCGTTTTACCTTCGGCTTGGCCGAGGCAGTTAGATTGCGTATCTCAACTGTACTTAAACGTTTTTAAACATGTTGGCATGTCGGTCGCTTCCTCCTCCACTCCCGGTCTGGCCGAGGCGGTCGGATTTGCGCTTCCCAACTGCTGTTGTAAACATGTTAGTGTATCGGTCGTTTCCCCGTCGCTCCCAGCTTTGGCCGAGGTAATCGAGGTCACGGCTCGACAGCGTTCGTATCTATAGACATGTTGATTGCTTCCTCTGCCACTCCCGGATTGGCCGGGGCAGTCAGATTTGCGTTCTCAACTGTACTTATACGTTCTTAAGCATGTTGGTAGCTTTCACGAGTATCAACTGCTGTAGTGACTGCCCGGCTTTGGCCGTGGCGTCTACTTTGGGCATGTTGGTCGCTTTCGCGAGTATCAACTGCGTTTGTAGTGATTGCCCGGCTTTGGCCGCGACGTCTACTTTTGGTACGACTTCGGAGGGGGCAAGCATTTTGATGGAAAACTTGGATCACTTTTCATAAGATATAATCACGCGTTGGGGTGCCCACAACGGTCTCGGACACCTCCGTCGTTACACGAAATATTTCCTAAGGTTGTCTGTGTTCCAATGGCTCATTAGACGCACACCCTCCATGTCTGTCAGCCGGTATGTCCCCGGCCTCATTTCTTCAACCACTTCGTAGGGTCCCTCCCAGTTGGCCGTCATCTTACCATGGATGTTTCCTTTATTGGTTGCGGCCGACTTTCTCAGGACTAGATCTCCTACTTTCAAGTCCCTTTTGTGGACCCTACGGTTGTAGGCTCTTCTCATTCGGTTTTGATATACAGCCAAGTTGAGCCGCGCCGTATCTCGACTTTCTTCGACCAGGTCTAGGGAGGCTCTCAGGCCTTCTTCATTTTCGACTGGGTTAAAGGTTTGCGTTCTGAATGTCGGCACCGCTGCTTCAATTGGCAGGACGGCCTCAGACCCATAGACTAGGTGGAATGGACTGTACCCCGTTGCTTCTTTCTCCGTGGTTCGAAGGGACCACAGGACGCCGGGTAGTTCATCAGCACACCTTCCCTTTAGATCTCCAACCTTCTTCTTCAACCCGTTCAGTATTGTTTTATTAGCTGCCTCCGCCTGCCCGTTGCTCTGAGGGTGGCAGACGGAGGAGTATGCAAATTTGATACCGAGCTCTTCCAACCAATTCATCACCATGTCGCTCCAAAACTCTCGGCCGTGGTCAAATACAATGACTTGGGGTAGCCCAAAATGAGTTATGATGTTCTCCCAAATCACCTTTCTTACGGCCGCCGTGGTCTTGGCAGGTACCGCAACAGCTTCGACCCATTTGGTGAAGTAGTCAACGGCGACAATCAGGTATTTCCTTCCTCCGGAGGCCATCGGAAATGGTCCCAGTAAATCCATCCCCCATTGTGCAAATGGTAGGCGACTAAGTACTGGTTGCAGGTCTCGGGAAGGTGCATGTATTACCGGAGCATGCATCTGACAATTCTTGCACTTCTTGGTTTTTGTCCTGGAATCTTTCAGCATGGTAGGCCAGAAGTAGCCGGCTCGGAGAGCTTTGTGGGCTAGCGTTCTTGCCCCCATGTGGTGTCCGCAGATGCCTTCGTGAATCTCTGTCAGTATAAGCTCCGCGTCGGCTGGGCCGACACATTTCAAGAGTGGTCTTATTACGGACCTTCTGTATAATTCTCTTTCGAACACTAAGTATCTTGCGGCGATCCTTCTTATCTTCTGAGACAGACTGCGGTCCTCCGACAGCTCTTTTGTCAGCTTGTATCTCATTATCGGAGTCATCCACGTCGTCTCGGCTTCGATGTCGCCCACCATGTCGACGGTCTCAGTGATGCTTTTAGCATTTCTGATATCCACCAGCACGGTTCGACTGACATTCTTGATGCTTGAACTGGCAAGTTTTGAGAGAGCGTCGGCTCGGTTGTTCTCAGACCTGGGGATGCATTGGATTTGGAAAGATTTCAATTTTGAGGTGTCTGCTTTTACCCTTTCCAGGTACCTTACCATCCCGTCGTCTCGAGTCTCATACTCTCCTCGGATTTGATTAGTTACTAAGAGCGAGTCTGTTTTCAACACAATATGCTCCGCCCCGGCAGCTCTAGCTAACTCGACTCCAGTTATCACCGCCTCGTATTCGGATTCGTTATTTGAGGCCGAGAAGGTAAACTTCAAGGCGTACTCAAACTCGTTTCCGTTTGGGCTGATGATAAGGATGCCGGCTCCTGAGCTGTTCGCCGTGGAGGACCCGTCGGTATACACTTCCCACACGCCGGGATGTGATTCTTCTTGATACGTGCACTCGGCCAGGAAGTCTGCAAGCGCTTGCCCCTTTATCGAAGGCCTCGACTTGTACTGAATGCCAAAGCCGGAGAGCTCCACTGCCCATTTGATAAGTCTGCCGGATTGTTCGAATTTTTCTAATGTTTTCTCCAATGGCTGGTCAGTTAAGACCGTCACGGGATGTGCGTCGAAGTAGGGTTTCAACTTCCTTGTGGCAACGACGACGGCGAGGGCTGCCTTTTCGATTAGTGGGTAATTTCTTTCGGCGGCCAGCAGTGTATGGCTGATAAAGTAAATTGGGTATTGCTTGTTTTCTTCTCTGACGATTACGACACTGACCGTGGCCGAGGTAACCGCTAAGTATAGATATAACGTCTCCCCGGCGTCGGCCGGGACGGGCCTCGGTAGTGTCGAAGGTGGGCTTTCAGTTGCCTGAAAGCTGTGCTCTGTTCCTCCCCCCAGCTAAAGTTTTTATTCCCCTTCAGCACTTTAAAGAACGGAGTGCTTTTGTTGGCCGACCGAGAGTTGAAGCGGGCAAGAGCCGCCATCCTGCCGGTCAGCGTCATAACCTCTTTTCGATTCCTCGGCTCCGGTAGGTCTAGTATTGCTTGGACTTTCTTTGGATTGGCATCAATTCCACTGGCGCTGACAAGCACGCCGATGAACTTGCCGGCCGGACACCGAAGTTGCACTTCTTTGGGTTAAGCTTCATTTTATATTTCCTTAGTGAAGAAAACGTCTCGTCTAGATCGGCTAAGTGCTCGTCATCGGACTTGCTTTTTACAATAGCATCGTCGACGTAAGCCTCGATGTTTCGCCCTTTTTGATCTTGGAACACTTTGTCCACCAGCCTAGTGTAAGTTGCGCCAGCGTTCTTCAAACCGAACGACATCATTTTATACATGAATGTGCAGTGTCTGGTGATGAATGCGCACTTAGGCATGTCTTCCTCGGCCATGAATGTAACACACCGGTTTATAAAAGAAGTCTTCGTCAAGACATTCCCTCATAAAACGGACTGTTACCATCTCGGTTTCCCGATGTAGTGAATAACAAATTAAACTCCAAGGCAATTTATATAATATTTTAACTTAATTATTACAAATTCTCTTTTCAAATTAAATTACAAGAACTGACGTAAATAAAAGTGAAGTCTTCTAGATGATGATCTAGCTACTAGGTCGTCTGATCCAGTGTCTCACGCCCATCAAGCTCCCGTCCTATCTCGTAAACCTGTCAAGTCTGCTCCCCATAAAACGGTTCATCACAGGTGTTCACGAATACACAGGGTCAACCACGAGGTTGAGTAGGGAAAACAATAAAACAATAAAATATGATATGCATGATACTCCGTCACCTCCATCTCCATCTCAACTCATCACACACATCTCATATCCCCATACGCCCGGCCATACCGATCCCCGGCAGACACAACAATCGACCGTCGTCGATATACCAGCTCAACAACTGAGGTTATCCAGGGCAGGTCCTGCAGAACCCGCCTGGGCCTTATCACAACATCATCATCATCACACCACATCACCACCACATCCTCCATCTCCAATGCATATGAATGCTCAAAAGAACTGATGCAACACAATATATATATATATATTGAACTGATAAATCATAAAATCATGCCAGTTACCCGATGTTGTGATATCATACTCAATACGATGAAATCAACCAATCACCTTTCCGGATATAAACGATCACGTAAATCAACAACCAGGAATCAAGTCAATACAATGCAACAACGACGATAATAGGACAAGTGTATTTCCCTACCTCAAGTGCCAGCAATTCCAATTAAGCAGTTAAGCAGTCCAGAAATAAAGCAATGAATTTGATTATCGATCCTTCACGAATCCGTCACCTAGAACAATTATAATATTTATAATTACTAACTACTAAATATAGAAATCTCTCAAAATAGAAACTTTCCCGATATAGTAACTTTCCATTTTAAACAAACCCGACTCAGAATAATTAATTATGATTAATTATTATTTTATTTTAATAACTCGGAACTAAAATCAAATGATAATTAAAGGATTAACGAATTATGTGATTAAGAATACCCGAATTAATTAATTTGAACAACTCAACAACCCGACTCAAAACCCGTCTTTAATTATTTAAATGACTCGGGAATTAAGTTAAATAATTAATTTAATGAATTAAACGATTTATGACAAACCCGAATCAAACATAAAACAATTCCACAATCCCGACTCAAACCCGTCTCTAATTATATTAAATAATTCGGGAATTAATATTAACTAAATTATTTAATGACACGGGAATTATATTAATTAATTAAGAGTACAACCCATTAACGAAATATAACAATTACACTATGACGAAACCCGTTTCAAAACAAACACAACCCGTCTTCAACACTACCCATACTTCACTCTCGCCACACCCTTAAACCGCCACCTGACCACCCCGACAACCACCGCACCTGACCCCCACTTCGTCCCCACCACCAGCCACCATCACCAGCCTGGTCGACTGCCGCCGGCGAGTCGAACCAGGGCTGGCATTTGGCCTGGTTCACCGTGCATCATCACCAAACACCCCCTGTTTCTCTTCTCACCACCACCGCAACCATCACTAAACTCCTGTCAAACCACCACCGGTTTACTCGCCCTCAACCCACGAACCTAGATGCCATGGCACCACTGTTTCGACCTCCCCCGAGTCCACAGTGGTGCCACCCCAACCTAACCATCTAAAACCCACCTGAAAACCGCTGCTTAAACCCGTGTTCTGCTCCCCTATCGCTGCCGCCTTTCACGACCACCAACACCACCTATAACCACTCTAACCACCACCAAAGCACTCGCCCCTTATCACCCTACTCCCTTACTCTTCCAACAACCACCAGTAATGCCCCAACAAGACACGAAAACCCCCCCAAAAGCCCGACAGAAAAGAAGAAAACAGAGGAGAAGGTTGTGCTCTTACCCTTTTCCTGCCGCCACAGCAACCACCACGGCCACCCACGGTCGTCGACCACCGCTTCTATCTCTTCCCTGCTGCACCGTCACCACCCAAGCTCACTCTCTCTCTCTCTTTATGCGTGAGGTTGATGATTGATGTTGATGAAGTGAGTAGGGACAAGACATGTGCTTGTTTGCTAAAAGAAGAGTAAAGAAAGAAAAAGGAAGGCAAGAAAGAGGAAAGCAGGGTAGGGTAGTAGTAATAATGTAATAATAATATTAGAATAATAATAATATATATAATAAAGATATTTTTAAAAGTAGAGTGTAGGATGTTAGGTAGGTGCGATGTGTTGTCAAAATATGATAGGTCGAGAAAGGCTAGACTCCCATTTCGAATTCCATATAAACCCGTCTCAATTAACTTACGAAACAACTCAAGTCAAGTAAAAATACTTTTAACGTAATTATCGACTAAACAATTAACCCGACTTCAATAGTAATATAAAATGTATAATAACTAATATATAATAATATCCGTTTAATTTATTATATAAAAATACGGGGTATTACAGTCTTCCCCCCTTAAAATGAACTTCGTCCCGAAGTTCGCACCCGTACCCAAACCTCAGAAGGGTGTTGCATATCGTACTTACGGACGTCACGCATTTCTAACACGGTTAACACACACTTGACGCATCAATTAAACATGACAGACACGGAATGTTACATTCTGCCCTCCTAAAAATAAACTTCGTCCCGAAGTTTAACTCATCATTATTTAACCCAACTAACTACAACTACTAACTACCTGAGAACACAAATGTATAACAACTAAATATTCATCTGAGAACACCGTCATCTTCCATCTAAATTCCGATCTCAAACTCAAGTAACTCAATAATCATGGTCGCACTGGACCGCAAATGTAACTCGGCACAAAGGCCCCACAATTCAAACTCAATACCAGTAGTTTAATCACACTCTCCTTTTTCACATCAACCAACTAACCGAAGTAGGAACAGAACATATGGAACTCAATTGTATAGGTACCCCACAACTAAACATCAACTTGGTCAACTATAATCTACAAACAAGTGCAAATTAAGCATCAAGATTTTACAATCCTACCCAACTAAAAACATGGTTACGTCCTCGTAACCTTCATTATTATAACCAAAGTTCTCAACTACTGCTAACAACTGAAAGAGGATATAATATTCACAACTCACGCTCAAGTTAACTAATCCTTACCAAAGACAATCAATCTACAAACTCTCTCAAGGAAGTTACCGTTACCGGTAAAAATCATTTGTAATTATTCATTTTACCAATCATTGTAATCTCATACCTTAGAATCATAGGGGATCTTAGGGTCAAAACTTAATAGTTCGATTTATGAAAATTTATAACCTAATAGGTCCAGTCTGACTTTCCTTTACTTAATTGTACAGATTTAGGTCAAGACACAGAATCACCGATAAAATGAAGACAACCAGTTTCGCAATACTTATCATCCTAGAAATATTTTTAATCCTTATAACAAAGGGTTTGGTATTTATTCATGAATGACGAATGCACATTGATTGGCAAATTTTATAAATTTATTGGTCGAGTCAAACAAGTGATTAAACAACGATATTGGAAAGGTAACATACAAGACTATCATACATAAAATTTCGTTCTTGGTATTAAATATATGTTTAAACTGCACCCATCACCCTGACGTAAACGATTAAATGTATTTAACTACACCCATTTTACAAATATCCCTTACATATCATGCTAATATCAACATATCGTGTTAACACATAACTCACTTAAATCACCCCATTATATTTCCCGTTTGACATTCGTAACTAACCACAACCCACCAATCCGTTACATGAACGCACAACATGGTTAATTTAACCCACTACCTGTGACTCCGTTCTAGTTCCATTCCCCCCGACTAGCAAAATTATGAACCATGCAACCAGACACCGGTTGGAAATCTCATTCCGAATTTATACTCATTCGACAAAATTTAACTTCATTTTCAAAACTTTTACTTCCATACCGGACGGTGAATAACTTTCCTAGCCATAAATCTTATAACAGAGCCGTCATAGAATCCATTTATAGCTTACTACGAAACTCAAAATCAGATAAACTTAATTTAATTCCCTTAAACAAAACCAGCTTAGGTGTCGACTCATATATCATAATTTACAGGTTCATTTTATTCATTTCAGTCCTATCTTTACTAATGACCGACTATCATTGGAACCAATGCACATCAGGTGAATCATCAAAAGGGTTACCCCATTATAATTGCCAACATGGTTATTGTTGGGCCCTAAATTATCCTGCCTGACCTGACATAGGCCAGGCAACAGCCAAAGACAACTTCCAGGCGCTAGAGATCTAAAACCAGGCATTACTCTAAGACGAACAGGCACTAAGCAGGAGTTGATTGAAGACAGGCGAGAAATAACTAGCAGCCTGAAAAGATAAAGCACCAGGCCATTGCAAGCAACAAACAAGCAGTCTCATATGTTCCCTACAAAAAAGGAAGACCAATTCCAGAAGGCAAAAATATAGGGAGCAGTCAAAGCAACGGCTAAGAAAGAAGCAACCATCTCCGGGTAAATAGGGCACATCCCCTATTTACCAGGAAAACCTAAACGGCACAAAGGGATTGAAAGCAACCACCTATAAATAGAAAGAAAGGGAAGACAAGAAGGATCATCTGAGATACCATCACTTTTACTCATATACTCTGTATTCTTAAGCAATATATTCGCCTGTCACGCCCGATATAACAATACTCACAAAGCTATCCAAAATCATAGTAACAATCACTCCTGGCTTGGTGCCCGTGGTTTTTTCCCTTATTCCCAGGGTTTTTCCACGTATAAAATCCTTGTGTCATTATTTGTTAGTTTGCTTTACATTTAATTATACCAATCAGGCAAGTTATTCGAGTTAGATCACCCTACATATAAATTCTGGCGGGACGCTCTAGATCATCACTTTGAAAATCTGCTAAAACAATTGGCGCCCATCGTGGGGCATCTAACTCAAAAATAATCAAAAGCCCACCATCAAAATACCACAAAAACTAAGAAAAATGGCAGGAGATAGCATTGAGCAACAATTAGTCAGCACAAACAACATTGTTGGAGATGGAACAATCAAACAAAAAATGATCCAGTTTGAAGCCAAGTGGCAAAATTGAAAGAATCGAATCCAAACTAAAGATACGGTTGGGAGAAAAAGCTTCAGGATCAAAATTGAAAGTCCAACCTGGCACACCATTCTCCTCCATCATAAGGAACATTGACTTCTCCAATATTGGTACTCCAACTCCATCCAAAGCAGGAGAAGAAACGGACTTAGGAGAACTCCAAAATCAAGAACTCCAAGATCGCACTAACACAACCATTATGATGGCTATGCTCCAAGAAATCCAAAAACTTCATGAGAGATTTGAAAAGATCCCAGGAGTTCCTACCCCAATTGAAGAAGCAAATCCAGAAAGCTATCCGATTCTCCCTTCGTGGATGAAATAGCAAAACAGACCACGAAAGAAGTTTGTGATTCCCTCAATGAGAATCTATGATGGAACCACTGATCCACAAAACCATGTTGCCTATTACAAGCAAAGAATGCTGGCAGCATCAATTCCCAATGAACTACGTCAAGTCTGCATGTGTAAAGGATTTGGAACAACTCAAATGGACTCGCCTTGCAATGGTACATAAACCTGCCAAATGGAAGCATCAAGTCCTTTATCGACCTGGTCAATTCTTTCAATCATCAATTTGCCGAACAGGGAACTAGAGAAGAGATCCAGGTGACTGTATGCGGTTAAACAGAAGCCTGGAGAATCAATCAGGTCATACATGACAAGATTCAACAAAGAAAAAGTGTCAATCCCCGGATGTGATGTTGGAACAAATGCCATTGAAGCTTTCGTGCAAGGGCTACCCCCGGACAGAGGTGACTTCTATGATGAAATGACCATGAAGCCCTGTCATACCTTTGAAGATGTCCAAGCATTAGCCATAGGCTATATCAGGCGAAAGAAGACAAAGGCTACAAGGCATAAATGCCGACAACAACTCGTGATATGACAAAACCAACAAGAAAAGCTTTAACAACAAAGGAAGCAGTTCCAGGCCATCTCCTACGCAAGACCTGACGGATCGAAGTCAACTATACACATGAACAACGAGGTAACTCCTATACTTATCCTCCTGTCCAAGAATATAACTTCTCTGTTGACATTGCAGGATTAATCAAGAGGCTTGACCATATGGGAGACATTGTCAAGTGGCCAAAGAAGTCAGACAACCCCAACTCAAGAAAGGACACCACCAGGTGGTGTGAATTTCACATGGACATAGGTCACACAACAGAAGAATGCCTGGGATTACGGAGACAAGTGGCTTACCTGCTAAAGAAAGGATACCTGAAAGACTTGATGCAAACAAAGAACAAGGAAGATGACGGAACAAGAAGAAACACAGAAAGGCAAAGAACGTGACCTACCCCTGCACCACCCATTTATGAAGTCAAATTCATCAATGGAGGATCGAAAATTTGTGGCTCGACCAGTTCACTGCTAAGAAAATTGCCAGGGAGTCAAAAATGAAATCTCCTTTTAAATCTAGCAATTTACCTCAAATTACTTTTGACACACGATATGCGGGGCATTCCAGGACCTCCACCATGACAGCTTGGTAATCACCATGCAAATAGGGACTGCACGTGTCATGAGAATCCCGGTAGATGGAGGCGATTCGATAAACCTGATCATGCTCGATGTCCTTAAAGCAATGAAGATTGATGAGAACCAAATCATAAAGAAATCTAATGTCCTAGTAGGATTCAGTGGAGAAACAAGAAACACACTAGGAGAAATACACCTACCCACATATGTGGAAGGAGTATCTTCATATGAAAGATTTGGAGTCCTGGATCGTCTGTCATCCTATAATGCTATATTGGGAAGACCATGGATCCACAACATAAGAGCCATACCCTCTACCTATCACCAATGCATCAAAATACCAACAGAATAGGGAGTAGCAACCATTAAAGGTGAACAAAAATCTGCCCAGGAATGTTATACGAGGCATTGAAGCCTTCCAAGACAAGGTAAGTCCCTCGCCTAGCAATTACGCACTGTCAGACAACTCATGTGGCGAAAACCAAAATGGAAATCCGATCAAGTAATTTTAGACCCCGAGTACCCTGACAGGCATGTACTAGTAGGATCTCGATGTCCCCGACAATATCGGGCGAATTAGTAAGTTTTCTTAAAAGTAAATCTTCATGTTTTGCCTGGTCACATTTTGATATGACCGGAATAGATGCCAATATTATTACACATAAACTAAATGTTGATGAGTCTTATAAGCCTGTCCAGCAGAAAAGAAGAAAATTTGCCGCTGAAAGACATGCCATCATCAATGAAGAAGTAGACAAACTACTGGACATGGGGATGATAAGAGAAGTCATGTACCCCACCGTGGCTAGCCAACGTAGTGGTGGTTCAAAAGAAGAATGGCAAGTGGAGAGTCTGTGTAGATTACACAGACCTCAATAAAGCCTGTCCAAAAGACCCATTTCCACTCCCACACATAGATGCAATGGTGGATGCCACAGCAGGACATGAACTCCTGACATTCATGGATGCCTCAAGTGGATTCAACCAAATCAAGATGCACCCATCCGATCAGAACATACTTTGCATTTATCACGAAAGAGGCATATCTTGCTACACAAAGAATGCCTTTTGGCCTGAAAAATACAGGGGCAACATACCAACGCCTGGTGAACACAATGTTCAAAGATCAAATAGGGGACACCATGGAAGTCTATATTGACGACATGGTAGTCAAATCAAAGAAAGCTGAAGATCATGTCAGGGACTTGGAAACAGCCTTTAAAATCCTGGAAGATTTCAATATGAAACTCAATCCATCCAAATGCCATTTCGGGGTATCCTCAGGAAAATTCTTGGGGTACATGGTGACCAAAAGAGGAATAGAAGCTAGCCCGAACAAATAAGAGCCATACTAGAACTGAATCCCCAAGTCACCAAAGATATTCAAAAACCGACAGACGAGTTGCGACTGAATAGATTCATTTCCAGATCATCAGTAAGATGCAAGGCATTCTATGACCTACTCAGAAGAACAAAGCATTCAAATGGTTGCCTCGAACATGAGTCACCTTCCAGAACTCAAAACATACCCGACTACACCTCCGTTACTTGCCAAACCGGACAAAGGAGAACCCCGACGATCTACCTATCATCACAGAAACAAGAATAAGTGGAGTCCTGACCAAAGAAATTGATGGCCAACAACATCCAGTCTACTATGTAAGCAAAAGTCTCCTAGATGCAGAAACCAGGTATGGCCTACTTGAAAAATATGTACTTGCTTTAGTAATGTCCTGTACTAAACTTCGACCTTATTTTGAAAGTCACCCAATCATTGTAAGAACCAACTTGCCTATCAAATCTGTCCGAGAAGGCCTGAGTTGTCGTGCGGAGAATGGCAAAATGGTCAAGACAAATCAAGCACCTATGATATAACCTTTGAACCCGGGACGGCAATTAAGTCTCGTGCACTAGCGACTTCGTGGGCTGAATTCGGTCCTACCCTAGAACCAGACCTCATAAAAGAGGTCAACCTCCTTGACACACAAAAAAGACCAGAATGGATTCTCCATGTAGATGGGGCAACAAATATGAAAGGCACCGCCTAGGATTAGTCCTAAAATCACCACAGGAGACCCGATTGCACAGTGTTAGTTGTTGAGTTCAAAGCCACGAATAATGAGGCTGAATATGAAGCCCGATTCTTTGGATTAAAGGTATGTATAGAACTCGGTGTAGCAAACCTCAAGGTAAAAACTGACTCTCTTTTAATTTCCAATCAAGTTAAAGGAGTATATGCTGCAAAAGATTCAAAAATGATACTCTATTTGGAATATGTCAAAAACCTTTGCAAAAAATTCAAAACCTTTGACATTGACCAAATACCAAGGGACTTAAATACCCGGATGCCCTAGCCACTGGGATCAAATTTCACCCTCTTGTGTTTGACAAAATACCCATCGTCCACCTGCTGGAACCAACCATAGAAAAGCCTGAACGAATTTGCCCTATTTAGGAAGATACAAATTCCTGGACTAAACCTTACTATGATTGGTTCCTACTGAGATACTCCCCGCAAATAAAAACGAAGCAAGGGCCCTGAAAATCAAAGCATCCACTTATACCATTATAAATAACACCTTGTTTAAAAAGTCTCAGTCGGACCTTACTTGCGTTGCACGGAACCAAATGAAGCCAGCCAAGTTATAGAAGACATACATAATGGCTACTGCGGAAATCATAAAGGTGGAAGAAGCCTGGCAAGCAAAATTCTCGGACAGTACTTACGCCAACCCCGAGAGTCGATGCATAGCATACAAATCGAAATGTGAAGCTTCAAATTCATTCCCCTATATCCATCAACCATCAGAACTACTACATTCCATCTCGGCCCCCTGGCCATTCATGAAATGGGGCATGGACATAGTAGGAAAGCTACCTCGGGCGCTGGACAAAAAGTCTTTATGCTAGCAATGACTGACTACTTTTCCAAATGGATAGAGGCGGACTCTTACAGGCAAGTCAAAGAAAAAGATGTCATATCATTCATCAAAAGAAATATCATATGTAGATATGGAATACCTTCGAAATAGTCTGCGTGACAATGGGACACAATTTGTGGGAAAAAGAACACTAATTTCTCAGTGCACAATGGAATATCAATTTAGTCACATCTACGACCAACGGCCAAGCGAATCAAGCAACAAAGTAGTAATCAGTTGCAAAGAAAAAGCTGAAAAGAAGAAAAGGAAGATGGGCGGAAGAGCTCCCCTAGTTTTATGGGCCGACAGGACCACACCCAAAAATGACCACAGCCAAACACCATATTCCCCGGTCTATGGTCGTGAAGCAAGAATACCAACAAATTCATGTGCCAACTACCAGAAGCAGCCAACACAATAGAAGAAAACAGACCCTATTACAAGATAATCTACTCTTAACGAGAGAACCGAGAGATGCGGCCAAAGTCGGATAGCCGGCTACCAAATGCACAAAGCCTGGAGTTACAACAAAAATGTCAATATCGTAGTATTCAAAGAAGGAGACCTGTATTAAGGAAAGTTTTCCCCAACACCAGAGAAAAGAATGCAGGCAAACTAGCCCCTACATGGGAAGGCCCGTACTTAATTGATTCAATAGTGGGACAAGGAGCTTACAGGCTACAAACTTTGGAAGGAGAAATGATCCCCGGATCTTGGAACATTCTCCACTTAAAACTATTTCATATCCGAGAAGCAGTAAAACTACTCACCCTATATACATGTGCTAAGTTTCATACCTGCTATGTGCTAAATTACTTGCCTATCATTCTTAATTTCACCTAAAACTTTATTTCAAATCCTGAAAACTTGTTTTACGCCTTCTTTTTACTTATTATATGTTATACTTTAGGCTTAAACAAATGTTCGGGATTGAGGGCCACTCCACCCAACCCAACAAAGATTTCTAAAAATGCTCTAATTTGGCACCCGCCCGCCCGACCCAAAAAATAAACGAGCTCAAGATATAAAAAGACAAGTACAAAGGTGGAATAGACCATAGTACTTGTCAAAAAAGCCCTCCCCGACAGGTGAGGGCCATAAGCCCTCCCGACCGGCAACCACCCTCATTCTTAAAAGCCCTCCGACAAAGCGAAAAAAGCCACCATTCCCCATAAACACAGGAATGAGGGCCATAAGCCCTCCCGACGGGCATTATTCTAACAAAAATATCACATGAATATACAGTGTACAAATTCTGTCAAAAACAAAGAAAGGAAATCAAGAAGGGAAAGGACATATATATTCAAACCGACCCAGAATACATCCTTCCCAGGCAAAAAGAACACACCGTTCATTCAGGCAAAGCCAACAAAAACCAAAACAAATCCTAAATCATTTGTTCAGGGAACATCCCCCCCTGAATAGGCCAAAACAACAAAAAAAAAAAAAATATTTCAAACTAAGCCACCTTGGACACAGTAGCAGAGCCAATCCCCTCATCAGCAGCCTCTTCTTCTTCATCTCCATCCCCTTCAACATCACTATTTTTCCCTTTAGATGGAGGAGAATCCACCTCCTCATCAGCATGCAACTTACAAAGCTCGGGATACGTGGTATTGAGATCGGCCAATTCCGATCGGATTCCAAAAAGGCGACTTCAAAGCTCTTTCATAGCATCCACACGACCCTTGCCAAAGAAATACAGACAAAGATCTTTATACCTGGCTCGAACCTCGTCCCTCTCCACACCAATTCTTCATTTACCTTTAATCGCTCTCCCGCATAGCCTTTGTTTTTCACCTTCAATTCTTCCCCGGGCAATATCAAACTTGGCAAGAGCTTTCAAAGCATCCTGAGCGATTTCACTTAGCGACTCCACCAAAGAACCGAGCCTTCCCCGCCTCATTATCCTCCTTCAACGAATGATTCTCGGCCTTGACACCTCCAAATCGCCTTTAAACTTGTCGATCCTTTTTCAAGATTTGTACCTCCCAATCCAAGGCATTTTTTAGACCATGAATCGATTCCAGTTGACAGCACTCCTCAAAGACATCATTAACATTCTAAAAACAAAAGAAAATGCCCATCTAAGCCACCAAAAAAGAAAACACACACAAAAACCCACAACAAACAAAGACAAAAAAATATACCTCTGAAGCATGGTAACCAGGTTGGCGGATAATCCCCGGAACGATACATAGCGGCCAAAGCACGAGCGTAAGCCTCCTCTCGATACTTGAAATAAGGATCATCAACCACAAAAGCCCGAGCCCGAATTTGATCCTTAGCAAATCGGGACCTCATCCATACGAGCCCCGACTCCCCTGACCTCATGAACTCCTCCCAAAGACTCATACACTCTCTTCCTCTTCTCGGACGATCACTTTCATCCACAACCTTTTCAGCGATACCAACCGAGCTCCCCGCATTTCCCCGAATTTGAACAAAGACTATCACTCCCCGTTGCCTCACCGCTTGCTCTTTGACTTCTCCCCGTAATTTGAGAAACCCCGCCTTCACCAAAGACAGACCAAAACTAGCAATCTGGCGGAAGCCCCGGTAGTTTGCACGACGAGTTTCTAAAATCAGCAATAAAAACATGGATCCAATACAGGAAAACAGAATGACAAAACAAGCAAAAGAACTTACTCCCTGATGAAGATGCCCCTGGAACCTTAGTGCTCTTCACAGGCTTATAAGTGCTCAACTTAGCCTTCTTAAAACGAGGCATAGCGGCTTGCCCCATACAGGCGGCCAAGCCCTCTCCTCTTCGTGCAACGCCATAAACGCTGCTATCCGGTCACCACCCCCTCAACATCGGGATCATTCACTCAGTCATTTACTAAAAGAAAACACGGGCAAAGTAAGTAAACTCTCCAAAAATACTATTACCAAACCAAAAATTATGCAGAAAGAAAGATTACCTCCTTCAACAAACCGATAATTGAGATAGTCCAGTCGGGGGCAATTGAATCGGCCTTGATAAACATATAAGTCCGAGCCCGGCCTTTATCATCCCCCTGAATCAAAATTGGTGATCAGGTGAGCCATCTTTGACCTGACTCGAAAATTGAACCTCCCAAGAGAATGACTCTTCGGATGATAAACATTCTTAAAATCATCCAGAGTAATAACCAACTTATGCTTAGAACATAAATGCTCAATAGAATGGACAATCTTCCAAACCATTGGCATGAGTTGAAACGGAGGAACCCTAATAGCCCTAATCACCTCGGCCATAAAAGGAGAAAGGGAAGTTGACCACCACCCCCGAAAGCCCACTCAAAAATACGAACCAACCCGGGCTACTCCAATTAGCCCCGACAGACCATTCTCGGAATCCAAACCTCGGCCCATGAGGAATGAGACCCCCGCCCTTTATATAATGCTCAAAAGCAGGTTTTCAGGTTGATTAGCCTCATGGAAAGAGATCAAAAAGCCTTATTAGGAGAATACTCAACCCCCTTATAAGACATGGACAGAACCTCTGGAGGAGGAACAACCTCCACCACATCATCCTTAGGAATGACTTCGAGGGACCCCCTCAACCTCGGCCAGGCCATTTCAACTTCAACAGAACTTTTTCAACCTCGGCGAGCTTTTGAAGTCAGCTTGTCCTTCTCCCGCCACCACCATATATTATTTTTTCTAAAAGATGAATTTTTGCAAAGGAAGACTTTTTTAGAAAGAGAAAGAAGAAAGTTAGAGATTGGAATGTGAAGACATACACGGAACAAACAAGATATTTATAGCCGCAAAACCATAACGGCTAGGAAAGCAAGTGGTTAAGATCAATCATGACTCTCCTAGGGTTTTGTGAACCTACCCTATTTATGGCAAGTAACCGTTACAAGAAGTTTAAGCAAACACAAATTCTGAATCCGATAGAAAGTCCCTGCACAAATCACTTGCCTGGCCCAAATTTTTATCTCCTCATTCCTGGCCAGACCCAATAAAGGAATAAGAAGATAAGGGGCAATTGTTGGGCCCTAAATTATCCTGCCTGACCTGACATAGGCCAGGCAACAGCCAAAGACAACTTCCAGGCGCTAGAGATCTAAAACCAGGCATTACTCTAAGACGAACAGGCACTAAGCAGGAGTTGATTGAAGACAGGCGAGAAATAACTAGCAGCCTGAAAAGATAAAGCACCAGGCCATTGCAAGCAACAAACAAGCAGTCTCATATGTTCCCTACAAAAAAGGAAGACCAATTCCAGAAGGCAAAAATATAGGGAGCAGTCAAAGCAACGGCTAAGAAAGAAGCAACCATCTCCGGGTAAATAGGGCACATCCCCTATTTACCAGGAAAACCTAAACGGCACAAAGGGATTGAAAGCAACCACCTATAAATAGAAAGAAAGGGAAGACAAGAAGGATCATCTGAGATACCATCACTTTTACTCATATACTCTGTATTCTTAAGCAATATATTCGCCTGTCACGCCTGATATAACAATACTCTGTCAGGCTATCCAAAATCATAGTAACAATCACTCCTGGCTTGGTGCCCGTGGTTTTTTCCCTTATTCCCAGGGTTTTTCCACGTATAAAATCCTTGTGTCATTATTTGTTAGTTTGCTTTACATTTAATTATACCAATCAGGCAAGTTATTCGAGTTAGATCACCCTACATATAAATTCCTGGCAGGACGCTCTAGATCACTGAAAATCCTGCTAAAACAATTATCATAAACAATCTTTATTAGAATATAACTTATAGTACGACTCAAGAATATAGATATGTCAAATGTCGTGTTATAGTTGCAAAAATCACTTTAGCATTTAATGACAATATAATAATGAACATATTCAATAAAGAATAACGACACGGTTTATTATCATGTTATAGGTTTTAGGTTCAATTGAAAGAATTTAATGCAATGAAAGTAATAGGTATAACTATAGGCACACAGACTCACATAAAAGGCTTTAGAACTCAGATGACATCCTACATGTGGGAACATTTAGACATAATTATTATGATTATTCATGCGAGTATATTAGAACAATCAATTAACTTTTAACGCCATCAACTTACAAAGATTTGACAATATTGTTTTATATTTATATATATCCGACCACCATGCAATTATGATGAACATACTAGAGATATTACAACATGCCAACCATTCATAAAATATGCTATAACTGGACTCGTATAAAATATTTCATCCTTGATTAAAGATCAAATTAAGCTATCCAATTTTACTCATACTATCATGCCAACAATGTTATCAACTAAGTTTTAATAATTTTTTTTTTTTATCACTTGTTAAAATACATAACTACTGAACATGCGTGCTACTATCGTCATATAAAACATTATAAATTCACATTACTAAGGCTCATGAATTACTCAAACAACTGTATGCAAATTCAACATAGAAGCACATTTTAAATGTTTTGATTTACTTTGTACCTTCCAAAAATCACGAATAAATAATTGTTCGATTAAAACTTGATTCATATTACTTTTATAAAACACGGTGAGTTCAAAACACAGGGAAAAATAATTAGGTTTAAAGCATAAGAATTCCATTTTTAAAGAATTTTACAACTCAGTTGGTCTAAACAAACATGTGACAGCTATTGGTCCAAGACTTGGGTCAGTTTGCAAAATTTATTATTTAATATTGAAACATCAAGATTTTTCGTGGCTTATTAATTTGAAAACATATGTGAATTTTATGATCGATGGAGTTGGAATTATGTGAAAATTAATTATACCATTTAAATGAGGATATTTACAAAATCGGTGGTCAAAACATCACTGCACAGAACTTCCTAACCACAGTTCACTAAAATATTTATTACTCATAATCCCTATATCATATAAGCGTGAAACCAACGTCAAATGATCACTAACTCACGAGGCTATTTCCCATAAAATTTTCATCGATAGGCAATAAACAGAAAAGAAATGGTAGTAAGGTCAATAAAAGGGTAACACCAACCAGAACGAGTTTTATCACTAAGTTATTTATTTTCTATGTTCCAACTCTTATAACTATACTATCGATACTAATCCATCCTAACTTAAATCTCACACTGTACTTACGTAATCATTTATCCCATAGAATCCCTTCGCATCTCGATCTACTCCGTACATCTAATCACGATTGCTATGACTATAAACGTGCAATTCCATAGTGTTTCTAATTACTATCACAATACTATACTAGCATGACTTTGGGATCACATAACCGCATATTACTTAGTCATAGTAGTGCTATCAACACATCATTCCTACCAAATACTTACCGTAGCATTGTCCTGCAGAATGGTTAGAATATATCGGTCTCAAATTATACACCAACTCTTTTATGCAATAATCAATGTATCAATCAATTAACACTTAGGCAACGATATATGAATTTCCTGTTCATCCTCAAGCAACTATTCTACCCTTTCTCTCGTATACACTCATGGTTTCCGGTTCAACTGAGAGGACCACTGGTTCGGTGTGAGGGGGCCCCTAACTCATACCTTACCGTAGTGTGCTCCTAACAGTTCTATCCCGGGGTTCATTTTATTTAGACACATCCTAGGTTCATTGGGCTCATTGGTTTAGGCCTGAGGATCGTTCGCTCTGATATCACTTTGTAACACCCCGGTTTATAAAAGAAGTCTTCGTCAAGACATTCCCTCATAAAACGGACTGTTACCATCTCGGTTTCCCGAGGTAGTGAATAACAAATTAAACTCGAAGGCAATTTATATAATATCTTAACTTAATTATTACAAATTCTCTTTTCAAATTAAATTACAAGAACTGACGTAAATAAAAGTGAAGTCTTCTAGATGATGATCTAACTACTAGGTCGTCTGATCCAGTGTCTCACGCCCATCAAGCTCCCATCCTATCTCGTAAACCTGTCAAGTCTGCTCCCCATAAAACGGTTCATCACAGGTGTTCACGAATACACAGGGTCAACCACGAGGTTGAGTAGGGAAAACAATAAAACAATAAAATATGATATGCATGATACTCCGTCACCTCCATCTCCATCTCAACTCATCACACACATCTCATATCCCCATACGCCCGGCCATACCGATCCCCGGCAGACACAACAATCGACCGTCGTCGATATACCAGCTCAACAGCTGAGGTTATCCAGGGCAGGTCCTGCAGAACCCGCCTGGGCCTTATCACAACATCATCATCATCACACCACATCACCACCACATCCTCCATCTCCAATGCATATGAATGCTCAAAAGAACTGATGCAACACAATATATATATATATATTGAACTGATAAATCATAAAATCATGCCAGTTACCCGATGTTGTGATATCATACTCAATACGATCAAATCAGCCAATCACCTTTCCGGATATAAACGATCACGTAAATCAACAACCAGGAATCAAGTCAATACAATGCAACAACGACGATAATAGGACAAGTGTATTTCCCTACCTCAAGTGCCAGCAATTCCAATTAAGCAGTTAAGCAGTCCAGAAATAAAGCAATGAATTTGATTATCGATCCTTCACGAATCCGTCACCTAGAACAATTATAATATTTATAATTACTAACTACTAAATATAGAAATCTCTCAAAATAGAAACTTTCCCGATATAGTAACTTTCCATTTTAAACAAACCCGACTCAGAATAATTAATTATGATTAATTATTATTTTATTTTAATAACTCGGAACTAAAATCAAATGATAATTAAAGGATTAACGAATTATGTGATTAAGAATACCCGAATTAATTAATTTGAACAACTCAACAACCCGACTCAAAACCCGTCTTTAATTATTTAAATGACTCGGGAATTAAGTTAAATAATTAATTTAATGAATTAAACGATTTACGACAAACCCGAATCAAACATAAAACAATTCCACAATCCCGACTCAAACCCGTCTCTAATTATATTAAATAATTCGGGAATTAATATTAACTACATTATTTAATGACACGGGAATTATATTAATTAATTAAGAGTACAACCCATTAACGAAATATAACAATTACACTATGACGAAACCCGTTTCAAAACAAAGACAACCCATCTTCAACACTACCCATACTTCACTCTCGCCACACCCTTAAACCGCCACCTGACCACCCCGACAACCACCGCACCTGACCCCCACTTCGTCCCCACCACCAGCCACCATCACCAGCCTGGTCGACTGCCGCCGGCGAGTCGAACCAGGGCTGGCATTTGGCCTGGTTCACCGTGCATCATCACCAAACACCCCCTGTTTCTCTTCTCACCACCACCGCAACCATCACTAAACTCCTGTCAAACCACCACCGGTTTACTCGCCCTCAACCCACGAACCTAGATGCCATGGCACCACTGTTTCGACCTCCCCCGAGTCCACAGTGGTGCCACCCCAACCTAACCATCTAAAACCCACCTGAAAACCGCTGCTTAAACCCGTGTTCTGCTCCCCTATCGCTGCCGCCTTTCACGACCACCAACACCACCTATAACCACCCTAACCACCACCAAAGCACTCGCCCCTTACCACCCTACTCCCTTACTCTTCCAACAACCACCAGTAATGCCCCAACAAGACACGAAAAACCCCCCAAAAGCCCGACAGAAAAGAAGAAAACAGAGGAGAAGGTTGTGCTCTTACCCTTTTCCTGCCGCCACAGCAACCACCACGGCCACCCACGGTCGTCGACCACCGCTCCTATCTCTTCCCTGCTGCACCGTCACCACCCAAGCTCACTCTCTCTCTCTCTTTATGCGTGAGGTTGATGATTGATGTTGATGAAGTGAGTAGGGACAAGACATGTGCTTGTTTGCTAAAAGAAGAGTAAAGAAAGAAAAAGGAAAGCAAGAAAGAGGAAAGCAGGGTAGGGTAGTAGTAATAATGTAATAATAATATTAGAATAATAATAATATATATAATAAAGATATTTTTAAAAGTAGAGTGTAGGATGTTAGGTAGGTGCGATGTGTTGTCAAAATATGATAGGTCGAGAAAGGTTAGACTCCCATTTCGAATTCCATATAAACCCGTCTCAATTAACTTACGAAACAACTCAAGTCAAGTAAAAATACTCTTAACGTAATTATCGACTAAACAATTAACCCGACTTCAATAGTAATATAAAATGTATAATAACTAATATATAATAATATCCGTTTAATTTATTATATAAAAATACGGGGTATTACAATGAATACCTGATGATACCCTGAGAAGGCGTCTAGCAGGCTTAGCATAGTGTAGCCTGCCGTGGCGTCGATCAAACTATCTATTCGAGGCAAGGGATAGCAATCTTTAGGGCACGCTTTATTAAGATTGGTAAAATCAACACACATCCTCCACGCCCCTGATGACTTCCTCACCATTACAACATTTGCTAGCCACTCAGGGTAAGTACAAGGCATGATAAAGCCCGCCGCTAATAATTTGTCTGTTTCGGCTTTGATGGCCTCATCCTTCTCGGCCGAGGAGTTCCTCATCTTCTGCTTTATCGGCCGAGCGGTGGAGAGTACGTTCAGCTTGTGAACGATCACCTCCCGGCTCACGCCTGGCATCTCGGCAGCTGAGTATGCGAAGACATCTTTGTTCTTCCTCAGCAGGTCTAGGAGATCAGCTCTGAATTTTGGCTCCAGGTCGACACCGACAGTTACGGTGCGCTCCGGGTCAATTTTCACTTCCTCGGTCTCGGCTCCCTCGACCATGCCGACATTGGTATTCATCGGATCGCCCTCCTGTTGCAAGGATGGGCTTTTCCCTTTCTCTGACTTCTTCGCCACTTTGAGGGATTGCATGTTGCACCCCCTAGCAGACACTTGGATATTGACAATTTCGTCTCTCTCGTCCTTTGAGACGAGCTTTTGCGCTTCCCCTCGGTCCAAGACGTACATCAATGTCAAGGCCCGGATGGACATCACTGCATCGGCCTCGCTCAAAGTGACTCGGCCTATGAGAACATTGTAGGCAGACGAACCATCGATAACCACGAACTCCGACAAAACATTCTTAGCCGCATCCCCTTGGCCGAACATCATCGACAGTCTGATTGACCCCAGGGGTACCAGGCCGGCCCCAGAGAAGCTGTATAGCGGGTTAGTGCAGGGGCTCAGGTCTCCAATCTTCAGACCGAGATTCAGAAAGCACTCCCTGAACATGATGTTCGTGTAGGCGCCTGTATTAATCAGGCACCTCTTGATCAAGTGGTTGGCTATGTCCAGGTGGACTACAAGCGGGTCGCTGTGCGGGGCGACGACTCCCTCGCAGTCCTTCTTCCCAATGGTTATATCGGGGATAGTGGAAGCGGGGATCGCTGTTTTGGGCACAAAGTTGACGGCTTGGTATAACTCATTTAAGTGTCGTTTGTGCCCATTAGCCGACCCACCGTTCTCGTTTCCCCCGATGACAACCTGGATCACTCTCATCCGTTGGAATACTGATTTTCTATTCGCCCCGTCGGCGCTTGTTCCTGGGCCTCCAGCTACATACTTGCTGAGGGCCCCCTTCCGGATTAGCTCTTCGATGGCGTTCCTGAGATGTCGGCAGTTGTCAGTTTTATGGCCGGTGTGGCCGTGATACTTGCAAAACTGGCTTACGTCACCGTCCCCCCTCGCCTTGGAGGGCCTTGCCCACTTATGTCCCTCATTCTTGCTTAGGGTATAGACCTCGGCTAGAGAGGCGACCAGGGGGGTGAGACTACTGTACCGCTTCTGGTAGTATGGTCTCGAACTCCCCCCGGCGCCCGCCGGGTGCTGTTTCCTAAAAGATTTCTCAGGCCGTGATCTATTACCGTCACGACGACCTTCATCTGTGTTGTCTCGGCGGCTCTTCCTCTCTGGGTGCCCAGTTTCACTGTGGCCTACCCAGGTTTTGTGATAGTCTTTCACCTTTATGGCTCGGTCGGCCATCTTTATGGCGGAGTCTAAGTTGAGGTCTTCGCACTTGATCAGCTCGTTTTTGAACTCGCCTTTCTGGAGGCCTTTCATCAGCGCGAAGGCCGCCAGTTCGGTGTTCAGATCACGGATATGCTGAACCTTAGCGTCAAATCTCTTCACGTAGCTTCGGAGGGACTCGTCCTCCCCCTGTCGGATAGTTAGGAGGTCTGATGTTTCCACGGCCCTCCTCTTGTTGCAAGCATACTGGGCTATGAAATTGTCTCTTAGGTCGGCATAACAGTATACCGAGCCATTAGGTAGCCCCTTGTACCAAATCTGAGCCATCCCATGCAGGGTCGTTGGGAAGACTCGGCACCACACCTCATCAGGCTGCTCCCATACCGACATGTACGACTCGAAAGCCTCGGCGTGGTCGGTCGGGTCACTATCCCCTTTGTATGATAAGGACGACAGCTTCAGCTTAGTCGGCACCTGGATCTCGAGGACATAGGCACTGAGGGGCTGTCTGACCACGTGTCGAATGACACGCGGCGATCGGCTCCTCGCAACCCTAGTCCGGCTTATCTCCCTCTGGCGGGTAGGGCTTCTTGTCCGACTTTGGTGAGTCGGACTTCTTTCACTCCTTCGGGGCTGGCCTCGTTGTTGCCGCGACGGCGCTGTCCTCCCGCGAGTGGGGGAAGGACTCAGGTCTGCCACTGGCACCACGGGCTCTGCCGGCGTCCTAGCATGCCCAGCTCCTTGTATCGCTCCGGTCAAGTTGTTCGGAGTCACTTTATGGGCCCTGGTCACCTGTGGATGCGCTGCCGTCACCGTCGTCGTGACAGGGGTGATCGGCGTACTACCCATCAGGTCCAGGAATAGCTTTAATTTGGCCGCATCGACCACATGTCCCATGATAGTGACTTGGTCGGTAGGCAGCGGTGTTTCTGGCTCTTTCGGCATCCCGTACGCCGTGTCAGTGACTCGGCCGGTGGGGGACTGCCTGATCTCAGAATTGTGGAACGTGTCATCCTGGAAGAATGCAGTTCCTTCACTCATAATTTCTTGTTGCTTTGACATCTTCTTAGCTCGCTGAATGGTTTTTTTTTTTTTTTTGGTAACGTAGTTGACTAGCTTTTAGTATCTATTCCCCACAGACGGCGCCAATTGTTCCGGGTGTAATTCCGGAGCAGGATTATGACCACTTGAACTTGTAGAATGATGTCGTTGCTCGTCTCTTCCTTTCACTCTCTCCTGTAAAGATGAACAAACTGAGGGCTCGGCTTGGTACCGAGCGTACTCACTCCGACGCTCAAGTCAGTAAACTTAGAGAGATAAGTTGTATGTTAACTTGGCAAAGTATATTGTAGAGAGATAAGGGAGTTTATACCAGATTAAGATGATTTTCGGATCCTTTTCTCAATGAGAGAAGTGGAGTATTTATAGACTTTCACCTTTTGTCACGTAGTGGCCAAGTGGCTAGCAGGTGGAAAGACTATCTTACCCTCGGCCGAGGGACCCATGTCGGGCCGGCAGGCCTGGTTGACTCCATGCCGAGGGGACTGGATGTGAGTACACGGATATGCCTCTCGGCCGGCTAGTTGCCGAGCCGAGACCCAAGTGACAGGCCGACAGGCTGCGTCGGTTAGGCTGTTAATACGTTGACTTGCTGTCTTTTAGCTTTGACCTTGCTCAATATGTTGACTCGGTCAGCGGGTGCAGAATATGCCCCATCATTGACAAAAACTCGTTGAAGCTAATAATGTTCAGGTCTTGGATGACAGATTCAATCAAATGACATTCGTAAAAGAAATGATCTTTGTTTTCAATAGGATTGTTGCACAGAACTCAATGAGGTGGAACATCAATATGACTCTTAAGAAGTCTACTTTTCATTGGAAGGCCGTCAACACAAGCTTTCCAAAGAAAAAATTTTAATTTTGGAGGAATATTCAATTTCCAAATCCGCTGAAATTCACATTTATGAAGAGCTTGATCGAACAAACCTTGCGCTAACGAAGTTGCTGTTTTGGTAGAGAAATTTCCATCTACGGACAGCCCCCAAATGAGGGTATCTGGAATATCATTATGTGGCAGTGAAATGTTAGTAATCTGATTAACAATATCGTTATTCACTAAGCTGGACAATTTACAAACATCCCATTGTTTGTCAGAGGTTATAAAATCTTTAACCAAAAGATTAGGATCACGGTTACTATCATCATCAACCATACTGCTTGTAAGTGGGTGTGAAAAGACCCAATTATCAGACCAAAACTTAATGTTGCTGCCATTTCCTACCTGCCATCTTAGTCATTTTCTAAAGAGATCTCGAAGACTCATAAGCTTACGTCATTGCCAAGAGGATACTGAGTTTGGTTTATGGTCAAAAAGTGAACAATTTCTTAAATATTTTTTAGTTATCACTTTGACCCATATATTTTCCTTATCCATAAGAATTTTCCATAAGAGTTTCATTTGTAGAGCTTTGTTAGCTGCTTCAGACGTTTTTATTCCTAATCCACCCAAAGATTTCGGTAAACAGACTTTTTGCCAACCAATCAAATTAGGGGATCGTTGAGAAGAATTCTTGTTCCAGAGAAAATCTCTATTAATCTTATCCAATCTTTTATGGATTGACGAGGGAAGAAGGAAGCTTTGCATTTGAAAAGTTCCTTTTGAGGCTAAATTTGCATTGATCAGAACAAGTCTACCTGCTTGTGATAAAGAATTCGCTTTCCATTTTGATATTTGATTATGAGAAGAATGAATAATAATGTCGAAGGTATTCTTAGCACAAATACTACTATACAACCAGTTGTATAATGAGCATTGTACAACCCTATACATTAATCCGAGCTAATGTGTAATTTTTCTGAGTTTTGTAAGAGTTTATTTTTTTATGTTTAAGTGTGTGAGTTCAAAAACTTTACAGCATAGCTCAGATTCTTTTAAACAAAACTCGAAAACTTTAGTACATAGCTCAGATTCTACATCATACAACTGCATACAACATGTTGTATAATCTACTCATTGTATTCTTAGTAACTCAACTATCAATGATAGGACATCCTAAGTACTTACCTAGGTGTGCTTCCTCGTTCATACGGAGAATACCTCCAAAAGATTCTCGAAGAGGCCGGTCAATATTTCTAGTGCATTGAAAGGTGGATTTATCAAAATTGATAAATTGTCCTGATATCGTGCAGAATTTATCTAAAATAGACTTAATGGTTCTACAACTCTGATTTGAGACTTTAGCGAAAATAATAGTATCATCAGCAAAAGTGAGAAAAGGGATTTTCTCCACCCCAGATCCAATTCTAATACCAATATCACTAGAACTAAGATCGCTATTTTTTTTGTAGAGATCTTGCTAGAATCTCGGTGCACATAATGAATATATACGGCGATAGTGGGTCTCCCTGTCTAATGCCTCGATGGGTGTAAAAACGTCGTCCGGTGTTCCATTTACTAACATCGAGAATGAGACAGTTTTTGTACATTCCATGATCCATGAGATCCAAATATCATTGAAACCCATTTCTCTAAAAGTTTCCTCAATAAAGTTCCATTCTAGTCGGTCATATGCTTTCTCCATATCAAGTTTAATAGCAATCCATCCACCTTTACCTTTTTTACGCTTAAAAGAGTTGAAATTTTCGTGGGCAAGAAGAATATTATCTTGAATAAAACGATTAGGTGTAAAAGCACCTTGAAAATGGTGGATAATCTTATGCAAGACACTACGAAGACGAGTGACCAAAATTTTCGAAATAATTTTATAGATTGTTGAGCAAAGACTAATGGGGCGGAAATGGTTTGCTGTTTGAGGATTATCAATTTTAGGAATTAATGCTATGAAAGTATGATTTATTTCTTTTAATAATTTACCCGAATGGAAAAAAGCTAGAACTGCTTTAGTTACAGGATTTCCTACAATATCCCAATATTTTTGAAAGAACTCTATAGGGAAACCATCATGACCTGGACATTTATTTGCGGCTAAATTAAATACAGTTTGCTTAACCTCTTCCATACTAACATTACTTGTAAGAAATTCGTTATCTGTGTATGTAATTAATCCACTAATCGACTTAAAGTCTTCATTTTTGTCGAAATGACAAAGTTGATTTTTTGTGAACCTAATTTTAAATTCGTCAGATATTTCTTGTTTAATGAGTTCTCGGTCAGTAATACAAGCACCGTTTCTATTTATGAACTGCTTAATTCCATTCCTACTACGTCTAATAGTGGCGTGGTTTTGAAAATACTTGGTATTATTATCTCCAAACTTAGCTTTATCTATACGAGTTTTCTGTTGCCAATAAATGCGTTTATAGTCAAGTAGGGCATCGCGTTTTTTCAGCCATTTCAACTGCGCTACTTCTAAAACCGTAATGTGGGATGAACCAAGCCGGTTTTGAATATTCTCTAACTTTTTTTCAGAAATAACAAGTTGTCTAAAAATATTTCCAAAGGTAGACTGATTCCATTTTTTAGCTTTTTGCTTAAGTAGTTTGCATTTTTGGGAGAGGCAGAACATATAAGATCCACGAAACTGGTATTGCCAACAACTTTTAACCATCTTAGTAAAATCATTTCGAAGGGTCCACATGAGTTCAAAGCGAAAGGGAGGGGCTTTCCTATAAACTTGCTCATGTAGTTTTACGGAGATAGGACAATGGTCGGAGCTAGTGAAAGGATGGTGCACAAATTGAAAGTTTGGATAACTATTAATCCAATTAGGAGAAGCTACGGCTCTATCTAGAATTTCAAACACATTTTCAGAGCCATTTTTCTTTTTTCTCCAAGTAAAAAAGTTACCGGGGAATGGGAGATCTACACAATTTGTATTGTTTAAGAAATTATTTAGTCTCGTACAACGGGCATTGGTAACTTTTGCACCACCCTCTTTTTCACCAGGGCTTTTAATCTCGTTGAGATCTCCTAGTAATAAGAAAGGCAAATCCAGGTTTACGACAAAATTCTCCAACTCACTCCAAAAGTCCGCCTTTTCAGTCGGTTGAGGTGGAGCATAAACGAAAATAAGGCAAAAAACCATATTATTCTCTAAGTCACACACATCACAAGCAATGAATCTACTCGACTTAAAAATGACATTTAGCGAAAAAGTCATGGAAATAGACTCTTTCCAAAATAACCAGATACCACCAGATAATCCAAAACTGGGAATAAAGTCGCAATTATTAAATCCAAAACTAGCCATCGTAAAAGGTTCGGGTTTAGAGGTTGATTTTGTATCACAAATAGCTAAGATTTTAATACCATTGGAGGAGCTAAAGAAATTGAGCTCCTCGGCAAAATTTTTTCTTTTAGTACCCCTAACATTCCAAAAGGCAATATTCATTTGGATTGAAAAAAAAGGTGTAAAGAAATAGCTTCACCAGCGTGACAAATAGGCATACAAATCTAGCGTGTTTGAAGGCGGTCGAAACAAAAGGCAAAGCTTTCGATTTAAAGAGACAACTTAAGACAGAGCAAAAGTAGTCGTCCGTAGACAACGAAAAAACACAACAGAGGCCAAAGAACTTGCTAATTAAACAAGTTTGGCCATGATCTTTAGCCAAAAAAGGGTTAAGACCCATCCAAGGCCAAAATAACCAGTAAGAAAGAAAAAGAGCATAGCCAGAAATTTGGGAAAAACACTCCACCAATTCTAGTACTAGACAAACAGGGGTTGCGAAAAAAACCGAAAAAAAGGAGCAAAAACCCCCATGAATAAGCATATGACAAAGGGTGATACATAGGAAGGCATGAAGACTCTTTACAAAGAATCTTCTCCAAAAACAATTGCTCCAACATAAAACTAGTACATAAAAGAAATTCTCCCATCAAGAAATTCACAGGCACTCCCCCAAACAAAAGACAAAAATTCCAAGACAAGCAGGGGGCAAACAAAACAAGTCCTTCAGTAAACGTTGCTCTGAAAAGTTCATTAAGGCCGAGCAGCTTCCAAAAAATTAGGACGATCATAAAAAGCCTATGATAAAGGAAATGAGGAAAGGACTAGAGCCATCAAGCCTTTGGGCGTTTGGATGTAGTTGAAGCCGAGTCAACTTCATCCCCATCATCCACCTTTCTTTTCGACGACCCCGAATCTTTGGACATCGATTTGCAATTTCCACTTTTCACTTCCAAGTAGGCAATTCTCTTTATGAAGGAGTTAGCTGAGTTCATGGAGTTGAAAGAGTTCTCAGCTAACTCATCATCACCCATGAGCAAATCATCGTCATCATAAATGAAATCTGCTAAAATGCCTTTAGAAGCAACATCATCAGTATCCAAGCCCTCTCCAAGTAAAGAGAAAGGGTTGGAAACAATAATTTCATTTGAAAAAGAAGCATTTAAAGTCGCTGGAACAGTTGGTAAAGGAGCAGAAATAACAAGTTTTTCACATAGAATAATCTTATTTTCTTTAACAGGTTCGATCTCAACATGAGTATGACTCACATCTGGGTTTTTTAGATCCTGACTTAGTTCCAGATTAGCAAGATTAGCATGACTAACAGAAGACTCATTTGTTTCAAAGACCATTTTTTCCTTGCCTTTCCTTGTATTCATTTGCTCAGATTCTTTAGCTTTATTAGGGACCTCAGATGGTTCCCTAATAACAATTCCATTTGACGCAACTCTATCCTTCTTTGGGATATTAGAGTTGACATTTTGTTTGTTTTTTTCGAAGGGTTCGGAGGTACTTTTTTATAAGGAGCTTTAACTTTTGTCTTAGGCACACTCCTCATTGGGGCATGGATCACATCGGCCGTCTCAGCCGTGATACCATGCGATACTACCCAAGAGGCCCTGGACAAAATTGACTCAGAAAGTTCAAGCAACTTAGGATCTTTTTTAATAAAAATCTTATTCTCCCTTTTGGGGAGGGACAATAAAGGGCAGCTATCAATTATATGAGAGGGTGAACCACAGCAAGAACAACCAATAGGAAAGTCTTCGTACCATACAACAAAAGCATCCATCAGACCTCTGACACTAGCAGTTTCAACATACGAGACTAAAGGGACAGTCACGTTAACACACACACAAGCTCTTGTAAACTTTATTTTAAATTTCTCTTCAGTGCAAATATCTAATTTAATAAGTGTGCCAACCTTATTAGCTTCAAGGAGTTTACAGATAGGGACAAAACTAGCTAACTCGATTGGGAAGCGGGGAAGTCTAACCCACATGTCAGCATGAGTAATAGACTCACAAAACGGATCGAACATAGGTCTCCAAGGATTTATGACAAATAAGTCACCTTGAACATGCCCAGGTCTATCACGCCAAATTCGATCTTTATCATTTGCATTAGCACATTTAATTAGTACCCATTGATTACTCATGTCTAAAAAATCGATACTACCAGCAGCAAAATTCCATTCAATTCTAAGACGAGCAATGACAAGTTTATAATCCACAGAGGTTTGTAACATTTGACCAACCAAGCAAGACTTACTTAACTTAAAAATTTCATCTTTCACTTCGGGATGATTATGAATAGCAAAAAAAATGACCTGCTGGACGATCCTTTTCATGCTCGACATGAGCAGCTGGTATCTCCGAATGTTGAGTCCCTGGCTGGTCCCTCTCAGGAACGTCCATAAAGAAGTTCGAGGGTCCAGCCTCGTCAACCAGAGTTACAGAAGGAGGAGGGTCATTACCTAAAAGAGCATTCTTAAAACTTAAATTCGACTCCATTACAAAAACCAGAGAAAAGTTTAAAAGATCAGTACTAAAAAGAATAGGCTTTAAAAAGATAGTGGAAAGAGTTGCAATAAATTCTATCCCTAACTTAGTTCTTATATAGGCAGCAAGACAGTAAATACCAAAGGGTGAGAGAACAAGCCTGGGTAAGAGGAGAGGAGAGGTCAACACACCCCTGGATGAAAGGGGAGATGTTGGTAGTCCTACCACAGCATCGAGAGTAAGCGAGGGGGTCTCAATAGTAGACCGCAGACGGACCTCTGGGTAGAGGCAGAAACTCAGATCACAAATATCAGAAAACCAAAACTCCACTTGCATATCAATGGAGAAAGACCAGTGGTTAAAGATCCATTTGAAGACAAGATCGCACAAATTGTGCATATCCACTCCTTTTATCAAAAAGGAAAAGGAAAAAGAGGTTGAAAATGATTCCCAGAAATCTGGGTAACAAAAATCACAGACAAAAGATTTGTCCTGAAAAGGGGATCTAGCAAATTCTATGCTAAATTGGTACTGGGAAAGAGAGATCTCATAAGAAAAATGGCTTATAGATTTATCCGGGCTTGTACCGCTGAGATTAGATCTAAACTCAATAACATTTGGGGCTTTTTGGCAGAGGGTTTTTAATTTTGCCTTTTTTTTTGTTTTTTTTTGTTTTTTTCTATCTCTCTAGGATGTAGAGAGAGAGTGCTCTTATAATGAACATTTGTTGAGTTGAAGTCAACTAGACTCTAGGTGAAATGGATAAACCTTTTTTTTTTTTTGATGAAATGTAAGATAAACCTTATTTCTTGTCCCATTTCAATTCAAACTG
Source organism: Silene latifolia (assembly GCF_048544455.1). Taxonomy (NCBI): domain Eukaryota; kingdom Viridiplantae; phylum Streptophyta; class Magnoliopsida; order Caryophyllales; family Caryophyllaceae; genus Silene; species Silene latifolia. The sequence continues at coordinate 14,448,965 of NC_133536.1, forward strand.
GAATCAATAACCAAACCTCGTGATTTTTTACTAACTCAATTTGATTCATGATCTATTTGTTCGGTAAATTGTATATTGACCAAATTTTAGCATATTGGAGAGATTTAGTATGTTTGACTTACGAATATGCTATTTAAAGAGTTTGGTTAAAAACATATTGAAATAGCATATTGGGATGCAATATGCTATTTTACAATATGTTGCTCCTATGTACGAGCATATTGGGTTAGCGGATTAGAAATAAAAACAATACAATTGTCTTCTTTACCCCTTAAAAAATATTCCCCTTCTATTTAGTAGAGTGGTAATATGTGAAGAAAAAAAATGAAAGTAGGAGAAAAAACGTGAGGTTACATGTTATATTAACTGCAACTGATAGACAAATAAGAAAAATGGAAGATCTTTGTGAATTCGCCGCTTTAAAAAATGTGAAAAATGTTAGTAAATCGGAGGGGAAACTAACCTTCATTTTATATATTTAATAAATAATTTATACATAGCGGTTTTGTTGCCGTGAACATAACATGGAGGCCACTCAAAAAAGCGTAGACTTCGAATGTCAACTATTAAAAAAAAGCCATGTACCAAAAAAAAAAAAAACTATTAAAAAAACTATTACGGAAAATGAAGTAGCCGTTCACACCTACTAGCCATATCTCAAACGGCTACATCAAACATATGGCAATAATCTTTGCCTTATTTGCTCTGTATATTTGTTACTTAGTTTATGTAATATTTACCTACTGTACATACCTTACCTTGGACTAGTATATAAGCAAAGACGTTTGACTGTAATAGACACAATTGGATGAAAGAATAAAGCAATTATAATATAATGTCTCTATCATATATTTCTATTATGGTATCAGAAGACTAGGTCAAATACCTCTTCTTCAAGTCTGCCGTCTTGTCCCTTTCTGTCTCTTTTTTTTCTTTCTTTTACTTTTCCTGTCCTCTGCTTCACATCTCTGTGTCTTTTGTTTCTTCATCATGACCAATACTCAAATTTATGACACATCAAAACCCACCTCTTACTCTGTTGTCCATGTTGAACACACGGGTCATAGCATCACTCCTATTGTCTTCAATGGCAATAATTATGATGAATGGTCCCGATATTTCCAACTTGCTCTCTTGGCTAAAGGGAAGCTTGAATATATAGACAACTCTCTGAAAAAACCTGCTGAAAACTCCACTGATTTTGCTGCTTGGAGATCAACTAATGCCTTAGTCACGGGATGGATTTTTAACACGCTTGACACCAGTCTAAGGAAACAGGTTTCCCTCCGTCCTGAAGCACGCCTTGTATGGACTGACATACGCAATCGTTTCTGCCAAACGAACGAAGCACGGCTATATCAATTGCAA